>NC_090650.1:280714181-280939181 GCF_040937935.1 Hyperolius riggenbachi | reverse complement strand
GTCTATCGATCTGGAAGATGCGTACTTGCATATCCCAATACAGAAGTCATTCCAAAGATACCTCCGTTTTGCAGTGGGAAATCAACATTTTCAATTTATCTGCCTCCCGTTCGGGATTTGCACAGCGCCAAGGACTTTTTCAAAAGTTCTAGTAGAGATCATTGCTCTTCTAAGACTGAAGGGGCTACGTTGTCACCATTATTTTGACGACATTCTTCTACTAGCAGAGTCAGAAGCGCAGATAAATGTCCACAAACAACTATTGATTCAAACACTTGTAAAGTTTGGTTGGATAATAAATTATTGCAAAAGTCACCTGTCACCAACGAAGGATCTAATATATCTGGGAGCGAGATTCCTCACAGAAGAGAATGCAGTGGGGCTACCACAGGAAAAGGTGGGCACAGTAAAACAAAGGGGTGTTACAAGTACTTCTGGCAAGTCATGCACAGGCAAGTCTGTGTTTTGAGAGTCATAGGAACGATGTCGTCTACCATACCGATGGTACCGTGGGCTCGTTGGCACTTTAGACATTTTCAACAAGGGTTTCTCCAACAATGGAATGGTCTGGATCTGAATCAGATCATCCTTATAACAAGATTCATGAAGGCGGATTTGAATTGGTGGTTGACTGACAGCAATCTTCTAAAGAAGGTTCAACTAACACAAGAAAGACCAATTATTGTGGCGACAGACGCAAGCACAGTAGGTTGGGGAGCGTCTTGTACAGGAACCAGAGCCCAGGGAGTTTGGCCTCAAAGCATGAACTGTTGGCCAGCAAACAGATTGGAATTGAGGGCAGCCTATTGTGCCCTGAAGGCTTTTCACCATCTAGTCAGGGGCACAGTAGTGACTCTGAAGATGGACAATATGACAGCGGTGGCATACGTCAGAAATCAAGGCGGCACCCGAAGCCTTCCTTTGTTGCAGGAAGCAAGCTTAATATTCAAGTATGCAGAAAGTCACCTAACTTCTCATTCAGCGACGCATATTCCGGGGACTCTGAACATAGTTCCGGATTACCTCAGTCGAGTACCACTCTCCAACAACGAATGGGAATTGCAGGACACAGTGTTCCAGTGGATCTGCTTACAGATGGGGAATCCGGAAGTGGACCTAATGGCCACAACAGAAAGTGCAAGAGGTTTTACAGTCGGTATCGGGAGCTACAGGCAGAGGAGGTAGACTCATTGACAGCTCCCTGGAACTTCCAGGTAGCTTATGTGTTTCCCCCAGTGCCACTAATTATGCATCTTTTGAATCGACTGAGAGCAGAGTCGGTAACCTTAATAGCAATCCTCCCACACTGGCCCAAAAGGCCTTGGTTTCCTACAGCTCTTCAGATGGCGATGACTCACCCCTTCCAACTTCCCTGCAGCAAGGAATTACTGTCGCAAGGACCAGTATTTCATCCAGACCCAGCCCGGATGAAACTAATGGCCTGGAAATTGAGAGGAGGAAATTGAGAAACCTAGGATGTTCGGAGTCAGTAATAGAGACCCTACAGAAGGCTAGAAAACTTTCTACTAATACAACCTATCAAAGAATCTGGAAAGTCTTTATCGAATTATCAAAAACCCATTACTTCAATCTCTTAAAACCATTGGTTAACGAGATTTTGTCTTTTCTACAAACAGGAGTCGAGAAGGGGCTAAGTGTACACTCAATTAAGGTACAAATTTCTGCAATCTCGGCCTTATCCAGTCAAAAATGGGCAGAAAGCCCACTAATAAAACAGTTTGTCATGGCAGGGATGAAGCTACGACCTCCCACAAAACCAGTGTTCGCTACGTGGGATTTACCTTTAGTACTAGATTACCTTACTAAATCACCTTTTGAACCTATCGAACAATGTTCGTTATGGGACTTGACTCTAAAAACAATCTTTTTAGTTGCCATCTCTTCGGCTCGAAGAGTTTCTGAGTTGCAAGCGCTAAGTCATCTAGAGCCTTATTTGATATTCTACCCTGATAGGGTACAGCTTAGGCCAGTGCAAGGGTTCCTTCCAAAGTTCTCCTCGAGTTACCATCTGAACCAGGAGTGGTCGTTACCAAACTTTACACAGGCGAACTCATCCACTCTGCACTCTTTGGATGTAGCTAGGGCTTTGAAAATGTACGTACAAGCAACAAGAGATAAGAAAATCTGATAGATTGTTTGTCATACAAGCAGGCTACAGAAAAGGGCAAGCGGCCTCAAGTAGGACAATTGCATAGTGGTTGGTCCGAGTAATACAAGACGCTGGGGAGAGAACCACCAAAAGAAATCCGTGCCCACTCGACCCATGGTGTGGCCACATCATGGGCATCTCATGCGAAGGTTACACCTGAGAAAATTATGCCAGGCAGCAAACTGGACTAGTATAAGTACTTTTGTTAAACATTACAAAGTTGATGTGTACAAGATACAGAGGCGCCAAAAGAATAAAAGGTAATTAAATGAACTTAAAAAACCAACTGGTTAAACAGAGGAGGCAGCGGTGGTCTTACCCCCTCCAAACAGACACAGGCAAGGACTGCGATTCAGACAGTCAACAATTTATTCGGAACTCCAAAAAACAATGCAACGCGTTTCACGGGCCATACATCCCGCTTCCTCAGGCAAAATGCAGTAGGAGTCACAGCTGCAGAAAATACACAAACAGAAAACCAGAGGCATAGAATCGTCAAAGTGCTGATATAAATACGTAAATTTACATTTTGCATTACATTTTAGTGACAAGTTGTGCGCGGGTTATAAATATTAGTTTCAAACTGATAGTAGTCTCAAAGGTATGCTTGACAGCTATAGAATGGGTAGGGGGAATGTTAAAGGTGCATTGTGCTAAACAGAGTAAGACCAAAGATAAATACAAACAAATATGCAAATACATAAAGTAAAAAATTGGCTGGGTTTGCTGCCGGTTGTTGCGGACATCATACAGAACAACAGTGAATAGTGGGTGAAATTGGGAGAAAGGGTTGACGTGGTCTAGAGGAGGAGGAGGAACGGAGGGTGTTGGAATGGCTAAAAAACAGGTGCGGTGTTTTTGGCAGCAAGTAAACAAGGGTATAAGGAGAAGGCAGACTTACCATCTGTATTATATCAGCGAGCTTGGCGCCTCTGTAATGCTAGAGGACACCTGAGTTCATTAAGTAGCATGGATCAGTATGAGGAATGTGAGAGTACTTCCGGGCGGAAGTGTGTCATAGAGGGGCGGGGCCATCATGTGTGTATACTTTGTAAATTTTGTAAATAAAGTTGAAGAACATTCCTCATACTGATCCATGCTACTTAATGAACTCAGGTGTCCTCTAGCATTACAGAGGCGCCAAGCTCGCTGATATAATACAGATGGTAAGTCTGCCTTCTCCTTATACCCTTGTTTACTTGCTGCCAAAAACACCGCACCTGTTTTTTAGCCATTCCAACACCCTCCGTTCCTCCTCCTCCTCTAGACCACGTCAACCCTTTCTCCCAATTTCACCCACTATTCACTGTTGTTTTGTATGATGTCCGCAACAACCGGCAGCAAACCCAGCCAATTTTTTACTTTATGTATTTGCATATTTGTTTGTATTTATCATTGGTCTTACTCTGTTTAGCACAATGCACCTTTAACATTCCCCCTACCCATTCTATAGCTGTCAAGCATACCTTTGAGACTACTATCAGTTTGAAACTAATATTTATAACCCGCGCACAACTTGTCACTAAAATGTAATGCAAAATGTAAATTTACGTATTTATATCAGCACTTTGATGATTCTATGCCTCTGGTTGTCTGTTTGTGTATTTTCTGCAGCTGTGACTCCTACTGTATTTTGCCTGAGGAAGCGGGATGTATGGCCCGTGAAACGCGTTGCATTGTTTTTTGGAGTTCCGAATAAATTGTTGACTGTCTGAATCGCAGTCCTTGCCTGTGTCTGTTTGGAGGGGGTAAGACCACTGCTGCCTCCTCTGTTTAACCAGTTGGTTTTTTAAGTTCATTTAATTACCTTTTATTCTTTTGGCGCCTCTGTATCTTGTACACTACATTGAGTCCACCCTGGGTGGAGGGTTGTTACCCTATTTTCCTGTCTACAGAGAGCGACTTTTTATTCCTGAGTGGGGTCAGGATTGTTCTCCCCACCTGCCTATACAGTGGTTGCCTATTGGTAACCCTGGTTTGTAAGTATAATTTTAACTTCTCATTTATTTTGTTGTCCCCAAGACGAATTACACTATTGGGGCTCTTGGTGTCCCTCTGCTTTATTACAAAGTTGATACTTCAACTTCTTTAGAATTCGGAAGGGCGGTCATATCGTGTGGTTCCTCATTTCTATTGTGTTAAAAAATAAATGTTTTGCTTTGTTTGGCACCTGCAACAGTCTCCCTCCCGTTACTTATTTTCTAGTTAAATCCCGATGTGTTGTCATGGAGGCATGGGGAAAAGTGAAAATTGTATACTTACCTACTGGTAATTTTCCTTTCCCCATGCATCCATGGCAACCCAGCGGACCCTCCCACTGTTCGGTGATGTACTAGTTACGGGACAGGTGGCTGGGCCGTATTCAAAACACTTATAGTGAATACGTCCTATGGGGTATTAGGGGGCGGGGCTAATACCCGATGTGTTGTCATGGATGCATGGGGAAAGGAAAATTACCGGTAGGTAAGTATACAATTTTCACTTATTTATGCGTGTGAGACCGTTTGTGACTCAGGGCATGATTCACAAAGCTTTTTCACCAGTTTTCCTCTGTGTTCACCTTAATCTATGTAACATTTTTAAGCTCCCAAATAAAAAAAATATATAATATCATTAAGTTAAGAAATGTCATATTGAAATGAAATAATCAGGAACAACATACTTTGAGTGATTATTTTGCTTGGAAATGTGCTGTGAGGTTATTTTTATTAATTAGGTTTTAAATAAGTTATTTGAGAAGTTTTATGAATGGAGCCCAATGTGCACACATTTCCGGGTATTGTACACCATGCCATTGGTAGACACAACAATTAAACATTTTACCTTTTGGTCCTCCTTTAAAGATTCTGGGGTAATAAATAGGAAGAGGTAAACCAAAAATATGATCCATTAGCATATTGGACTATCAAGTACTCCCCTGTGTGTTGTGTACAGTGACTATCTTTTCATTCAGTTTCTTGCTGTTACATTGAAGGGTAAAGCTACAACCATACTTCTACTAAGGGATGCAATGCACTTGTGAAAATATCTACAAATGTATCTATCAAGCTTTTATCGGTTCATAATGTCTAGTCAACTCTAGTCAAAAACATAAAAAATTACATATGGATCTTTTGTTGGGAGATGAGTATGTGGAGAGCAGTAGGTGGGTTATACGAATCAGTTGCAAGCCTAGTCTATGAATACAGTTGCTGAGCTCTGAGTTTGCAACAGCCTAAAACCCTGCCCCATTCCCAGCCTAAAGCAGATACAGGCCCTGGCTGTTGGTTGCAAACACAGTGCCTCTCTCTAGATGACATAACTTGAACAAAAAAACTTGAGAATTGTGATCATGTGACCAGATAACTGCAGATAACACAATCCAGGCCCAATAGGCTGCCAGTTTGTAGCGCTCACTATGCTACTCGGATAGGGCATGTTTTAACTCTGATCAGGCATGTGAACTCTGATAAGGCACGCTATTTGATATAGTGAATCAACCCCATTGAGTGCTGCAGGTTGCCAGTACCGATTTATTAGTGCACGTTGGGCACCATCATATTTCATCAATTGAACTTAAACACCAAGGCAGTATAATGGGGTAAAACTCCCACAAATGTTTAAAGTGGAACGATGGGGTGAGGGAAACTTGTACTTCTAGTGGAAAGATTCCTTCCAATACTCATTTAAACAAAATGTATGCACTTGTTACACACATGTTATATTTATTTAGGACATACTTGAATGTTGAATAAAAAAAGGCTGACCAGGAATAAGCCTAATGACTATCGTATCTATAGGTTAAAAGGATTGGTGGCCTACCAAATAACATCATGGACATTTGGGAGTTTCTAGGGAAGCCAAAAAATTGCCAGTATACCTGGGACACAAAAGTAAACAACAATCTGAAGGCTCCATATGTCTGCAGGCTGCGTTTTGATCGAATATTTTACCGTGCCGCTGAAGGTGGAGGCCAAGTAATTCCTAAGTTTCTGGATCTGATTGGCACTGAAAAACTGGACTGTGGTAGATTCCCTAGTGATCATTGGGGGCTGCTATGTGATTTTGATATGGTATTATAAACAAACTTAATTGTAATTAATTTAAATATATAAGTACTTGTTGATTAAACTTTTATAAATAAAGCAATACTTGGAAATGTTTTTTTAATTCTTGTTGGTATTCAGTGTAATACCTTCAAAACTATGTCAACATGTTGTGTGGAAAATGTTTATACTTAAAGCAAACCTGAACTAAAAAGTAAATGTCAGAATAAACATACACACATCATACTTACCTCCCGTGTAGTCTACTCATCAATCTGTTTCTCCACTCCTCTGTCCTGTTTGTCCACTGTAAATGACCATTACCTCATAACAGTTTCATGGTCAGCACACTGTTAAACTGTTATATCACCCACTTGAGCCATAGGGAAACATGGGCATTACCTTGCACATCAGTTGTCCTTTCAGTAACAACTGACAGCAACTGATATTTATGTGACAGCAACTCTTCTATTTCAGTTCTGAAAAAATCTTGAAAGGAAGAATATGGTGAGCTACTGAGAGGAACAGACTGCGAGGTAAGTATGTAATATTCATTTGCAGGTATATCATGTGGTTCTTTTATTTTTGTAACAAAAATTTTTATTACAAGTAAAATTCAGCAGTACAAGTGAATCCTCACATATAAGTCACGTATGCATATGAGATCTACTAAATATAGAAACAAATATTAGCTGAGGTGAAAAAGAGAAATCATAAATAGACAGACATCCCCAAACGTTGGGGGGAAAATAGATATTGCACAGTTCTCAATTTAAATGAGATTTCTATCTATGTGATTAGTCATTACATGCCTACATGTTTTCTACTCCTCAAGACTAAGCAATTAAGATGCACTACTGCTCAAAGGCAAACTTATTCATACAACCTGTCCCCCCTTTTTGAACCCTTACAAAGATGTTAAGTTTCCGATCCTTGATAGGAGGCCGGCCACATGACCCAGGGGTTCCAAATCTCAGAAAATGTATCTGGTTTTCTGGTATAGATGAGAGTATTTCCTCATACACATACACAGTATGCAATCTAGAAACAATGGCCGATCTGGATGGTGAAAGGGACTTCCAAGAGCCCGCAATCAGGGCTTTACTAATCAAGTTAATGTCCTAACAATTTATTTGGATATTTGGTTAAAGAATCTACCTGTTTATGGAATAGCGCAAACCAAGGGTCTGGGTCCAGACTCACATCGAGGATGTCTGAGGCCAAATTGAAGCTTATTTTCCAAAAGTCTTGGACCAACGGGCAAGTCCACCAACAGTGAACCTGATCAGCTGGGACACCGAATTTCCTGAAACATAAATTGGAAGACACAAGTTTCTACCTGTGAAGTAGGTCAGGTGTTCTATACCAGCCAAATAATATCTTGTAGCTCCTTTCTTTAGATCTTGAGTTAATGGACGATGAGGCCATGTTTTGGAACATAGTCCCAATCCTCGGAGTCACCAGTTCCCTAGAGTCCAGCCTCCCATTTATTCATGGGGGGAATTGATTGAGGGAGTCTGACATACCACTGCAAGGCATATAAAGATGAAATTAGTCCACTTTTGGGTGAAAAATCTAAGAAAATGGATTCAAGCATGGAAAAATCAGGAGACAAACTCTGTTTCAATATTTATTGAGCAAACCCCCTTAAAGCGGATCTGAGATGTAAAACTATCTATAACAAGTAACTTTTCTATATATGTTCGCTAAAGTTTAGATTACACAGCAAATCTAGCTGCAAACAGCTTTAGCAGAATATAATCATTTCTTCCTGTGATACAATGACAGCGGCCATGTTGTTTGTAAACATTACACAGAGGCAGGCTTATCTGTATCTTCAGCAAAAAAAAACCTAATCCCCTCCCCCTCCTCCTCCCCTCTGCCTCTGAAATTTCTGGCTAGTAATACCTCCCCCTCCTCCTGCTCAGACTGAGCTCCCATGAGCCCTTGCTATTGTCTGAAAGTGCCTTGGCTCTCTGAAAACCTGTGGGCGTGGCTTGTGTAGTTTATAGGGAATTGGAGTATTAAAACAAAAAAAGAATTTGGCTTGAGGAATGCCCTATAAACAATAGGAAAAGAACACATTTATGCAATGAGTAAAAGTTCATCTCGGATCCACTTTTTAACCAAAAGTCAAAAGCGGTACATTGTTTTTCAAGAATTGTAGGCCTCCAATTCTTAAGTCATAATTCACCAAAATATGCCAGAATAAAAGCCTGGTAGACATTCTGTATATAAATAGAAGACCAGAACACAAATTTGTGGACTTAAAGTGATGCTTAAGTCAAATGTAAAAAATGAGATTTACTCACCTGGGGCTTCCCTCAGCCCCCAGCAGCCGATCGGTGCCCTTGCAGCTCCGCTCCGATGTCCCAGGACCCGCCGGCGAGCACTTCCGGTTTGGCCGTCACCGGCCGACAGGCATGGGAACGCGAGTGATTGTTCGCGTTCCCAGCCTGTATATCTCCCCCTATGCTGCTATTGCGACCTCCTGGCCGCAATAGCAGCATAGGGGGCGATATACAGGCTGGGAACGCGAAGAATCACTCGCGTTACCATGCCTGTCGGCCGGTGACGGCCAAACCGGAAGTGCTCGCCGGCGGGTCCTGGGACATCGGAGCGGAGCTGCGAGGGCATCGATCGGCTGCTGGGGGCTGAGGGAAGCCCCAGGTGAGTAAATGTCATTTTTTACATTTGACTTAAGGTTCACTTTAATTAAATTTATGAACAAACTGAAAAAATTGCAGACGTCGGTGCAGGCGGTAGACAAAGAATACTCAAAATCCACGCAGACGTCGGTGCAGGCAGAAGAATATTTATACTGTACGTGTGTGTGTATGTATATGCATATTCATGTGTATACATAATATACATGTATATGCATATACATGGACAGGGCTGTGGAGTCGGTTCAAAAATCCACCGATTCCGACTCCTCAGTTTAGGATTCCACCGACTCCTCGACTCAGACTCCTCTAATTTGCATAATACAATTTTGTTGATTAGCAGTATGTAACGTGAAATTCGTCTCTTAACTGCCAACGCTTAGGAATTTTACAAGACAACTGAAGTGAGAAGGATATGTAGACTACTATATTTATTCCCTTTAGACTAAAACTAGTCCTTGGTAAGAGTACTTGTAAAAGGTACAGACCGGAACAAAGAACATCTATCAGGCCCTAGGCAATGTAACTGTGGGTACATGTAAGAATGATGTGCAGGTACTCTGCAGGGGAATGAGGAGATTCTTCCTCTATTACACATTCTTCATGCACATTCTGAACAGGGTTTATGGGTGATAGACAACACCTCTGTGTTCAATGTGCACAACATTCTCAGTGGATTCCCTGCAGCTCTGTGGAGAGTGCATATGTAGAGTATAGTACTACTGTGTAACAAAGTAAACCTGAGACAGATGAAATTAAAGTTTTATACATACCTGGGGCTTCCTCCAGCCCCCTTCAGGCTAATCAGTCCCTCGCTATCCTCCTCCGCCACCTGGATCTTCTGCTATGAGTCCAGGTACTTGAGCCAGTCTGGTGTAGTGCGCATGCACACACTCCGCCGCCGGGAGCGTACTACACCTGCGCAGCACTATTGTGCAGGTGCAGAACGCTCCTGGCTGTGGAAGCGGCACGTAGCCAGACTGCTCTGACTGGCTGAATTACCTGGACTCATAGCAGAAAATCCAGGTGGCGGAGGAGGACAGCGAGGGACTGAATGGCCTGAAGGGGGCTGGAGGAAGCCCCAGGTATGTATAAAGCTTTTCTTTTAATTCGCCTCAGGTACCCTTTAATTCATAGTCACCAAACCAAATTTTAACAAAATATCAAATTATTTGATTTCGTGAGCAAAGAGAGTGCATACATTTGCATAAACCAGCATCAATGCAGAATTAGGGCTGGTTCAGACGGACGTTTGCAGAGCCTTTACTGCCAGCGTTCGGGGCTTGGCGTTAAACGCTCCCATTCAAGTGAATGGGAGCGTTTGTACCAAGCTTTTACGGGCGTTTGCACAAACGCGGCGTTCGGGTCCCGATTTTCACTGGCGTTCAAGGAGCCCCTGGAAGCTACATGTTGCTTCCAGGGGCGGTTAACCGCGACGGGTAATGTCCCCCTAGGGGAAGAAAAAAACGCGACCGCATCCAAACGCAATGCGAACGCTGCTGAAAGCCTGAACGCATCACGAACGCAACGCCAACGAACGCGACGCCTCCAAACGTCCGTCTGAACCAGCCCTTATTTCCATCTCATTGACCATCTCTATTAGTGACACGGCTACACATCAGGCTTTATACTTACAGCATAGATGTTATTTCGTGTATATATAAGAGATTCCTGTGTACACATCATATATACTGTACAGTCACAATCAGATATGTATATCTGACTTTAAAAATACGGGGACTGCTTTATTGAAGCAGCACAAGTAACTAATTTTGATTGTTTTTTTTCATTTTTGTGGACTGAACACAGCTATTACTGTATACCGTATATACATTATTTTTAATGACTATTATCTTTGAAATAGAACATTTTATTATATTTTCTATTTTAATTACAGTTACAAATTCATTAGGAGTCGGAGTTGGTGCATTTTTTCCCAACTCCGACTCCAGGCGCCCAAAATTGCTCCGACTCCGACTCCACAGTCCTGTACATGGACATGTATATGCATGCACCAAAAAATTTCTGAGTTAGGGAGAGCAAAAGAGGTAGACAGGGCTGCCCAAGTTGGTAGTTTACCCCCTATAAGGATATCTTTTAACCCCCTTGCCGGTCCAATTGTGTCGGCAAGGGGGCGGCGCAGCACTTTGTTTTAAATTTTTCTTTTTTTTTTTAATCATGTAGCGAGCCCAGGGCTTGCTACATGATAGCCGCTGACAAGTGGCTTCCCCCTACCTAACCCGATCGCCGCCGGTGCTCTCTGAAAGCAGGAAATCCCGTTCAGAACCCCGATCCACCCCTCAGCGCTGCCTGGCACCGGCGCGGCGGGTAGCGGCGAATTGGCGGCGATCGAACTATGCACGCAGCTAGCAAAGTGCTAGCTGCGTGCAATAAAAAAAATTGTGTAAATCGGCCCAGCGGGGCCCGAGAAATCTTTCTGCACAGGTTACCCCGAGCTGAGCTCGGGATAACAGGCAAGGAGGTTAATAATAATCCGAACATTTGTAAAGTGCTTTTCTCCTGTCGGACTCAAAGTGCTCAAGAGCTGCAGCCACTGGGACGCGCTCAAGAGGCCACCCTGCAGTGTTAGGGAGTTTTGCCTTGAACTCCTTACTGAATAGGTATTGACCCTTGCCAGGATTCAAACCCTGGTCTCCCATGTCAAAGGCGGAGCCCTTAACCAGTACACTATCCAGCCACTAGTGAACTAATACCCTTTGCTGTCCACGCTGACCAAACCTTGGAGTCACAACCAGGGCTAAAATCTAGATTATGGAAGAGGGACTCCAAACTGGAGTGCTTCATAGTTATACCAAGCTTTTAAAGTAGTGACTTCCAAATTTTAAGAGAGTCAGCAACAATAGGAGAAAGAGGGAGTGAATCCAATTTAGGCCTGCATGTCCAGAGCAGACTAGATAGAGGGAATAGGTGAACCATGGCAATTTCAAGGTCTAACCACCTGGAGTAGCCCTTGGGCTGCGTCCCATAGAAAACTTGTGCCAAGCGAGCAGCATAAAAGTAGTGTAGAAATTGTGGAGCTCCAAGGCCACCCTGTGCTCTTCCCCTTGAGAGATAGCTATACCTTCTCCTGGGGGGCTGCCCCTTCCAAATAAACACATTGACCTTACTTTGCAAGATTTTCATATCTTAAAGGCGCATCTACACGAGTAGATGCGGCAGCGATCCGGCGGCTCGATTAGCCGCCGGATTGCCTCTTCCGCATCCTCACTCGGATTCGATTTCCCGCTCGTCCCCGCCGGCGCCGCTTATCTTCCGTTCGATTCCCTGCCATTGTCCCCTCGCGGGGAGCGAACAGGGAACGGCGGAAGCAAGATCCGTCCTGTCGGATCTTATCAATCGAGCCGCATCAGCGGCTCGATTGATAAGCCACATCGCGGCCGCATCTACGCGTGTAGATGCGGCTTTAAGGGAAATGAGTATGGGGAGTGTTCCGAACAGATACAAGATTTTAGGGAGCAGATTCATCTTTATTGCATATATTCTACCCGTAAGTGAGAGGGGTATAGTTGAATTTATAAAGGTCGTCATAATTTGGAGTCAAATGTACACCAAGGTATTTCAAACCATTAGGCCAGAACTTAAAACCAAAGGATTTCTCCAGAGCTGCTTGTTATCTTGTGGTTATTTTAAATCTTTTTACTTGGTTCAGGTTCTCTTTAAAGGAGAACTCTTTTATATAAATATGTAAACTGTTTGCTGATTTTCAAATAAGTCCTAAAAGTAGGTTGAAAAACCCCAGGGAATCAAATTAAATAAAAATGAGGCGATTGTTTAGTCCAAATCCAAAAAGATTGTTGATGTACTACATAAGTGACAGCAACATAGGGATAAATTAAGTTATAGTGCATATGTATGTATACATGCATTTTACATTTTTTTTTCTTTTTTTTTTTTTGCAGTAGTGGTCTTTTAAAGAAAAATAAAGTAAATGTTCTGCAATGGCCAAGTCAAAGTTCTGACTTTAATCCAGTTGAAATGTTCTAAAGTGATTGTTAGGTTAGGAAGCCCACCAACATTCAAGAGCTGAAGCTGTTCTGTGTAGAGCAGGGGTCGTCATACTTTTTTGGTCAAGGGCCAGGTCAACATACGTCAGATTGCTGGGGGGCCGGAGCATTCATGAAATTTTGTAAAAAAAAAAAACCATATCATTGAGCCTAGGTATTGTAGACAGCGCCTATTAAGATGGGCAGCCCTCATGTCTCCCATTTAACCAGAGAAGATGTTATGCCCCCAACTCAGCAAGTACAAATATTATGCCACCAACACAGCATGTGCAGATAGTATTCCCTTCAACACAGTATGCGCAGATAGTATGCCCTCCAACATAGCATGTGCAGCTATTATGCCACCAATACAGTGCAGATATCGTGACCCTAACCTAGCAAGTCATATGTGATCCATAATATCACCCAATGACCTGCAAAAGCCTGCAGCACAACCCAGAAGCCAGAAAATGACTGCTTTCTGGCTTCCATGTGGAAGTTTGGTGCCAGAACTGTATAAAGATGCAGCAGGCTGCGTCTATAAGTAAAACATATTGTGTGTGGGGGGCCGGGGAAAAAAAAGCCTCAGAGGGCCGCATTCAGCCCGCTGGCCTTAGTTTGAGGACCACTGGTGTAGGGGAACAAGCTAAAATGTCTCCCAAGTTGATCTGCAAGCCTAATCAGCGCTGCATAATATGTTGGCGCTTTATAAATACAATAAATAATAAATAAATCAACAGTTGCTGTAAATATTTAGTTTCAGTTATTACTGCGCAAGGGCTTGGCACCAAATATGGAGAGTATGACTGCATAATATTTGCCTCGTACAAATATATCATTGGATCATTTTTTCCCCCAATAAATAACTAGATATAATACATTTTGTTTCATTTGTTAAACTAGGTTTTCTTTGTGTACTTTTAGGACTTACTCGAAAATCGGGTATTTTTGGTCACATTCATATAAAAATTGAGATCTGCTGACCTCAAACCATGAAATGTTGATTTAGGTAGTACCTTTTTTTATTTTTTTAAATAATTTTTATTGATCTGGTCAAAAGGAAAATACATGTACATATTATCAGAGAAATCAGAATTCACAGTATATAGATGGTGAGATAACATCACCTGTAGGTATGGCAATAGAAAGATATAGGAGAAAGAAAGATCATTTTTTTTCAATTTTTAAAGAGAACCTGAACTGAAAATAAAAATTCAAAATAACCATACACGGGTCATACTTACATCCTGTGTAGTCTACTCCTTGATCTCTTTATCCTCTCCTGCGTCCCTTTTTTCCACTGTGACCAATGGAATTCTCTGTCCTCCATTTTAAAAATGTCCATTACCCCATAACAGCTTCCTGGTCAGCACACTGTTAAAGGGACCATGAGCAGCAATTAGAATCAAAACTTTCACTTACCGGGGGCTTCCTCCAGCCCACCGTAGGCCGTGAGGTCCCCCGCCATCCTCCTTGCTCTTCTACGGGTCCTGCTGGCGGCTCCGTTCCCGGCGACACCCGGGTTTTCTACCTCTGAACTGCTCATGCGCAGTACTGTCACGCCTACCGCTGTGATGACGTGAAGCAGGCGCCAAGGTTTCAAAATCAGGAAATGTCGGCCCGGGGTGTCGCCGGCAACCGAGCCGCCAGCGGGACCCGCAGAAGAGCGGACATGGACATTACACTTGCACATTCAGTTGGAAATCCCATCATGCTTTGCACAGCATCAGGGAAAAAAAGCCCGGGCAGTTTTCTTTGATGGGTGGAGCTTAGCTAAAAATGATGCTTGGGTAAGAAAAACAAAGTTCTGATGCTGTGAAACTGTTAAACACCAAGCCTTTTCAGTTCTGCTGAGTAGATTTTTAGTCCGGAGGTTTACTTTAAGGTTTGTACACACAATCCACTTCTGATTGGCCAAACAGTTTCATATTTTACCACCTCCATGTAGTGTGAGAGTGAAAAACCTTGAATACTATAAACAGATTGTGTTGGTAATCATAAATTGATGTTTCAAGTTATTAATGTCACTAGCACAGGAAACAATTTGGTCTTTAAAACACTTCTTTTCCCCAGAATTGTTCCATTAGTTCTGCTGTAGATAAAGTAAACAGGGCACAATTAGTTGCAGAAGGGGTGGACATGAACTTTTTTCTTTCTCTTTCTACATCTGAGGCTCCTTTCACGCTAGGATGTTTTTATTGCGTTGCATTACCCTTTTTTACCACAGGGAAGTGCTAAAGCAATGAAAGTCTATGGGACATTTCATACCTGATGCAGTTCGTTGCACTGGAAGCATCTGATCTGAAGCGAAAACATCAGGGCTTTATGGGTCACCATCCGTGGTGATGTGTGTTAACCGGAAACCATGTAAGTCATTAGCACCGCAGTTATTTTAAACTGGTTCGTGGTTGCGGTGCGCATGTGCTGAAGCGTATTTTTTCAATACACTTCCATGCAATTCGTATTTCTGCTACAAGAAGTAAGCGCTAAAGAGCCTCACTTAGAGTTTGGTTCCCTGCCAATAATTACACTACTGCGCATCAATGTGGGTGTCTATAAAGCTTCTTTTTAGCGTTACATACCAATCATCCGATCGCACCGCAATCAAAACGCAAGTTGCTGGCCTAAAACTGGCCGGAGAAGTTTTGGCTGCCTGCTCCTCTGTAACCTCTCCAGCCTCAGCATGTTGGACTCTTCAGCTTCCAAACCTAAAAATCAAATTAATAAATCTAATCTTTTAGTTCTACCATATCTACCACCCCCTCCCCCATATAGGGAAAGATTACTGAAGAATATATTTTATAATTCAAACTCCTTGCTATGCATTAACTAACTAATTATATGGTTCAGGATATGGTGAGGAAAACTTTTAGAAAAAACACAGAGACAATGGGAGCCTAATAGTACAATATGTCACTTGGTTTTTGTGTAGAAAATGTAGGTAATAGGAAATATACTCATAAAGGTAGGTTGCATGGGGAGCAACCAACCACAGAGAGCAGGTGAAGATCACAAGCCTGTCTCCACTCGGGTACCTCCAGGGTTGGCTGGATGCAGGATGGTCACACTCTTGAAAAAAGAGGGACTGGTATAACTAGTGGCTTGGTCACTGTACACTGTCCCTCACTCCCCTACAGAAGGAGGGGGAGATAACACTAGCACATAGAGGGTGAAGAGGCTCCCAGAATCACATAAAATTAAGTTAAAAACACATAAAATAGAAATAGAGGTGGCTTACCTCTTAATGACGACAAACTTATAGGAATAGATATATTTTATTTGCATGGGCAACACATTTCGTGGCTGCTCACCCACTTCATCAGGCCAATAAAAGTGCCTACAAAGTCGATGCGAAGCACTCAGAGCTTTTGACATAACATACCCAGATATAAAGTGGAATACAATAAAATGCTACGTATATGTACATATACATATACTGTACATTGCGTTTTATTGTGTTTAATTTTTTTCTGGGTATGTTATGTCAAAAACTCTGAGTGCTTCTCACTGACTTTGTAGGCACTTTTATTGGCACGATGAAGTGGGCGAGCACCCACGAAACCTTGCCTGTGCAAACAAAATGTATCTTTTCCCATAAGTTTGTCGTCATTAAGAAGTAAGCCACCTCTACTATTTTTATTTTATGTGTTTTTAACTCAGTTTTATGTGATTCTGGGCGCCTCTTCTCCTTCTATGTGCTAACTAATTATATGGATTAGTAAAACAAAAAACGTTTCAATGTCCTTTTTACAGAGAAAAGAGTGTTGTTGTTTTTTTTTTTGCAGACTGAAGAAGCTCTATGGAGTTACTTTGGATTGACTATTAATTAAATTAGATAAATGATATTGGTCAATATGTTGCTTTTCATTTCAGACACACCTACAAGAGGTTGACAAGCTCAGTCTGGTACTATACATACAGAATATAAATAAAGGTCCGTACACACGCCGGACTTTAGGCAACGACGGGTCCGTCGTTGCCTCCTGCTGGGTGGGCGTGCCAGCGACAGTCCGGCATGTGTACGCTCTGTCGTCAGACTGATACGGCTGTTCCTGAGCGATCCGCCGGGCGGATCGCTCAGGAACAGCCGTATCAGTCTGACGACAGAGCGTACACACGCCGGACTGTCGCTGGCACGCCCACCCAGCGGGAGGCAACGACGGACCCGTCGTTGCCTAAAGTCCGGCGTGTGTACGGACCTTAACTCATATACAAATGATGCTTTCAGCAAATGCTATGCCATTTTAAATTAGTCAATAGGCAATTAGGCAGCCAGTATATAGCCAGGTGAACCCGGTCAGAGCACAAGTCTCTTTCTTCTCCAGCTTGCAGTTAAAGTGGACCTGAACTCAGAATGTCCTCTATGCTCTAAAAGATACACAACAGCATAATAACCTTTAAACAAAAAAACATTTCTTTGCTACAGCTGATACAAATCCTAAAATAAATCTGTGCTGTTTCTACTTTTTGACTCATAGAAGCAGACATATTGTTAACACCCTGTGCTTTCAAATGAGCTTATCTGCTATCTCTGCCATGGCAGTCGTGTCACAAGGAAGAGATCAATTTACAACTTGTGATAATACACAAATGAGGGGGAATTAAAAAGGCTAAACTCTCTAAATACACACAGGGTGCATTTATCTGTTTCCCTTTTGTCCTGTGCAAGAGTTCAGTTCCACTTCAATTGCATATGGGCCGTGGTGTTTTACCATGACAATCAGTTCTTTATCAAAAGCTCCAGTCTTTTGAAGCCTCGGATAAGAAGATGATTAATTTCACCTGCAGCTAAGGATCACCACTCTTTTTACAGTGGTGGTTGGGGAAGGCCAGTGACCCATCGGGCTTTGATTTGGTCCCACAACAGATTGGGAGCTTGGCATGTGTGTTCTTGTAAAAGGCCACTCGTTTTGCAGTGTTTATAACTACTACACTACTGCTGCCATTCTCCAAAATGAACAATGGCAGCCCTTCCTTTTCCTTGTCCTGTGACTCCAGAACCTCCCAAGACTTGGGCCTCTTTACTACGAATTAGGCCCCTTTTCCATGAGCAGCTGAAGTCGTAGAATTCACCGCCTGCCAGCTGCTACCATCCACTTGCCGGGTGCTTACTAACGCTCAGCACAGGTAATGGACTTTACTTTTACATAAACAAGGGCATGCTCAGCAGGTCACCCTGTAGCATTAGGGAACCTTGCCCAAGGGCTTCCTACTGAATAGGTTCAGGCTCCAGCCAGTATTCAAACCCTGGGCCCATATGCAATTCATTTTTTCTCCTAGGTGATACTTTTCCATATTCTCTTTAAAATAACATCAGCATTTCACAATTAAAAAAGTACCAAAAGTAGTAGAAAAAGTACTCTCAAAATGATTTGTAAATTTTCTTGCTTGCTTTAGGTTTAAAAAACATTTTATTGACAAGGTGTGAAAACATCAATGTGGAGAAAACTAAGGAGAGAAAGTGAATTGCATATGGCCCTGGTCTCTTGTGTCAAAGGTGGTGTCTTTAACAAGTACACTTTTTTATGTTATTATAGTGGGACTTTAAAGGACATCATCACCCGAGCAAGACTAACTAAGGTCAGCACAGAGGCTTGTTCCTGCTGGATCCACTTACCTCTGTGCATTGTTTGTTCCTCTCCTCACCTCCCCCCGGTCCACATATTGACTTTTGGCTAAAGTTGCAATGTTCCCTCCTATCACATTCCCATTCCCTCCCCCTCCTCTTCCCCATCCCGTTCACTCCCCTTAAGAGGAGGGAGTAGGAGGGTGGTAGGAGGGAACATCACAGCAAACCTGCCTCTTCCTGTCTGAAACTTGACCTTAGCCATATGTCAGATTTTTCAAGGTATGATTGTTAGGCCCAGGGGGAATAGGAAGAGGAACAGACAACAAAGAATTTTCGATCCATCACGAATATACCTCTCTGCTTACCTTGGGTAGCCTTGCAGGGGTCAGGAGTCCTTTAAATCACATGGCTACCATCCAGTACAAATTCCAAGTATAAAGCAAACCGTATTGTACAAGGCTGCACTCGTCTAGCATATGTGCTATTGATTTGAATGCAATAAGACTTCACTGATATGTTTGTCAGCCATCAGCAACAGTCTGCTAAATTACATTCAGAATACACTGACATTCCATATTGTGTGCAATACACCGGAGTAAGAATGGGAGGAATTCCAATTATCTGGAATAACAAGGTGGAATATTACTGTTACTCTACCCAGCATTGTCTGTACTAACTGTAATGTAAATTATGCTGAAGAAAACCGGGATGTATCCAAAATGATTTCTGAAACCATCTAAATATCATGAATGTGTATGTTAAGTCCTGCTGTAGAGCAGAGATCAAATTCTGACTACAACAGTAAAATAAAATCAGAAGCGAGTGCCTTCTTTAGCATCCTCTCTCTCTCACACACATAATAAGCAGCACACAGGAACCATGCAGCGCTCCTCATCCACACAGCCTATCTGTATCAGTTGTGCTTCCCACCCCCTGCAGCATCAGCAGCTCCACCACTCCCCTCACCTTCACTCCATCTGTGACAGGCATTGAGAGGAAGACGTCAGGCGAGCCGAGATGTGTATCTATAAACAGCCAGCATCTACTCCCAGCTTTCCGCATGAGAGGTAGGAAACAATGGCTTCTGCATTTCTTTTCTTGTCAGAGAAATCACTGGTTATGTCCATCTAATGAGAAATCATTGATGAATCTGTATTAGCTAAGGGCCAGAAACTGCACAATCATGCTGCCAGCACAGTAGTGTTATGTCCCTCTTGGGGACTAGCTCCATTACAGATAGCAAGTGTTGCAATGCATGTACTGTCACATCAGCGCCGTTCGTAATATTGTGTTTGTATGTTGGTCAGGTTGACAAATGCTATCAATGTTAACGGAAAGGCTGATACACTTACGAAGTTTATTAGACTTAATAAAATGAGATGTCATACAGAAATATTGCAAAATGTTTGTTTAAGAACTATTTTTTATGCTATGTGTTAATATTAAAAGGGATGTTAATATTAAAAGGGAATAGGTTAAACATGTCAGCCATTTTGGCAGATGTTAAATGTCACTAGTAAACTCTTGATGTGTATGCTCATAAAAAAAAATAGATATATATCCTTGTGATCAATGATTTAGTAAACTGATACATACGATTGTAATTGGTGTTGAGACTTTTTACAGAGCTCTTTGAACAATTCACATCACTCACTGGACCACCAAGGAACACACTTTGCAATTTCTAAACTGCAATCCTACTCACATATAGCGCTCTTGGAGCTGCCCCAAAAAATGAATTTTTACCGACATGGGGTTTCTTCTAGTCCCCTATAAAGTGTTTGGTCCCTTGGTGTCCCCTTGGTTCCCTCCGTTGTGCCACTACCGGCTCATAAATATCTGTCACTGGAGCTTCTGTTGTGTCTACTGCCTACGCCCGGCCCTGTTCACTTGTGCCCATGATAGCGATTTCATCCCCGGGTGTGTTCTGTGCATGTGTGGTTCTCAAATGAATAAACCACGCATGCGCAAAATGCTGCTGACAACAGGAGCACGATCGATGGCATGGATGGATGGGGCTGTGCATGCGCAGTAAGGCCTCTTTTCCACGGACTGTTGATAGACAGTGAAATGCTTCTCGAACTCTCACAACTGCTCACTGCTGACTGGTAACTACTTGCTGAGCACACCGCTCAACAGTCCGTGGAAAAGAGGCCTAAGTCCAGGGGTGCTTTCAATTGCAAGAATGCCAACCACTCTGTTGTCCCAAATTAATGATTTCCACAGCTGTCAGTCACATCTCTTCCTTGTAAAGCTCAGACCGTTGCTATACTATGAGATGGGGAAACTGACATCATTCAGTCCAATCTACCCTAAGAAGTGCTCTGACTGCTGCTGTTTTCCCATTAAAATACTTTTGTGAATCCCCTTTATCTGTGCTAAAGCTGCCACAATACATTTTACCTCACAGTTCCGCAAAATGCTAGCAGATTTTGAAGCGCTTTTTCTTATTTTTCTGTAGCGTTTCACCTAGCATTTTGCGTTTTTGTGAAGCGTTTTTGGTGTAGTAGATTTCATATATTGTTACAGTAAAGCTGTTACTGAACAGCTTCTGTAACAAAACGCCTGCAAAACCGCTCTGAACTGCAGTTTTTCAGAGTGGTTTGCGTTTTTCCTGTACTTTACATTGGAGGCAGAAACGTCTCCGCAATCCAAAAAATGCCTCACCCCGCGAGTATGCGTTTCAGCAAAACGCCTCCCGCTCTGGTGTGAACCAGCTCATTGAGATACATTGACCAAGCGCAGCCGCAAGCGGATGCAAAAACGCCGAAAAACCCGCTCGGTGTGCACCAGCCCTCAGATGATTATCTCACACTCTGCATCAGTTCTGAGAATTCTACCCATCTCTTCCTGTTTTAGTACAGATTTAGAAAGAAATTACACCTTCTTAAAACGTCTCAGACAGTTCTAAATTAAATCTGGACCAGTGTGAACAGAGTAAAAGACAACTGTAGTGAGAAGAATATGGAGACATATTTATTTACTTTAAGGCCTTGTTCACATTATAAATCGCCAGCACTATGGCAAGTGCTGAGCGATTTATTGAGAGTTTTTAAAAGCGCTTTTCCCTGTGCTTTGCTGTTAGAAAAGCGCTTTTGTAAGTGCTTTTGCTGAGCGATTCGTTTTTTCACTTCCTGACATCAGTCAGGAAGTGAACTCTTTGACCAGGAAATGAATAAATACAATGTATTTATTCATAAAAACAGTCGGGAAATTGCAATACAAAGCCCCTTTTCAAGCGCTTTGCGATTTCCCTATACCTTCCATTGAGCCAAAGCGCTCAGAATATGGTACTTGTAGCGCGTTTGCGATTTTAGTAAAATCGAAAAACGCACATGTGAACACTCTCATAGCAAATCATTGCAGAAGCGCTTTTGGGGCGATTTCTAAAAATCACCAGCGCTTTAAAAAAAAAATGGAAACACTCATAGTGTGAATAAGCCCTTAAACAATACCAGTTTCCTGGCAGCCCTGCTGATATATTTGGTTGCAGATGTGTCTGAATAACATCAGAAACAAGCATGCAGCTAATGTCAGATCTGACAATAATGTCAGAAACACCTGATCTACTGCATGTTTGTTCAGGGTCTATGCCTAACAGTATTAACCTCCTTAGCGGTAACCCCGTGTGTGACACGGGGTAAGCCGCCGGAGGGTGCCGCTCAGGCCCTGCTGGGCCGATTTTCATAATTTTTTTTTTGCTGGACGCAGCTAGCACTTTGCTAGCTGCGCCAGCACCCTGATCGCCGCCGCCGCGCACCCGATCGCCGCTATCAGGTGCGGCGCGCGGCCCCCCCCCCAGACCCCTGCGCTGCCTGGCCAATCAGTGCCAGGCAGCGACAAGGGGTGGATCGGGTCTCCCAATGACGTCGGCGACGTCATCCCGCCCCGTCGCCATGGCGACGGGGGAAGCCCTCCAGGAAATCCCGTTCTTTGAACGGGATTTCCTGATCGTTTATCGCCGGAGGCGATCGGCGGGGCTGGGGGGATGCCGCTGAGCAGCGGCTATCATGTAGCGAGCCCTGGGCTCGCTACATGATTTAAAAAAAAAAAAAAAAACTGCTGCGCTGCCCCCTGGCGGTATTTTTCATACCGCCAAGGGGGTTAAAGGCTTCTAGAGGATCAGCAGACTAGCCAGGCAACTGGTATTGTTTAAAGCGAAATAAATATGGCAGCCTCCACATTCCTTGTTTCAGTTGTCCTTTAATCTTTCTATCCAGTACAGCCCAACCATTTATAGCAGGCAGTATTTTAGTCATACTTTATACTGGTGTGTGTGTGTGTGTGTGTTTTGGGAGGAGGGGTTGTTTCAGAGTCACGATTTGTAAATGTACCCCAGAGGGATACACTTTTAAAATGGGCATTTTAGAATATCTTTACTCAACTGTGCTGATAACTTACATTTTTTTTTTTTCATTTTTTAGCATAACAGTTGTTTTCTTTCACAGGCTTAATGATTGAATAGCGATAATTCCTCCAAGGTGTTTACTGAGCTCACAGTGACATAAAGCAGCATCATGACTCTGTGCCTGTGCTCCTTGGTTTTCTGGCTGTGTGCTATTACTGGTAAGACAAATTCTGTTTCATATGCAGTACAATGAAGCCAAAATCACCATTGTTTTTTGTCCGTAGCATGCCTGAATGCCAACACTAGCCAATACTTTTATGTTAGCTTTAGACAGGGTAGAAAAAAAGGTTAAAGAGATGATTTGCTTATCCAGGAGTGATGCACCATGGGGAACCACAGTTGCTCACTTAAAGCTGAATTATTGCAATTACCTTATGTTTTAATCAGGCTTTTAATATACTTAGAAAAAGTCAGAAGCCCTCCAGTATTTACAATATATCTATCTGGGCTTGCCATGGGGTTGATTCGCTATAACAAATAGCGTGCCTTATCACAGTAAACATGCTTTATCAGAGTTAGCATGCCTTATCAGAGTTAACATGCCTTTTCAGAGCACTATGAACTTATGCCTGCTAATTGGCAATGACGAGAGCTCCACTCCTCCTTCCCTGAGCCCCTGCGGGTCCAATCACTTTAAAGGACATTATCCACGTACTTTGATTTGCCCAATAAGCTGCCTGTCAAGCTTGCTCTCAAGTGACAGGCAGCCTATTGGGCCAATCAAAGTGTAGGGATAATGTCCTTTAAAGTGAATGGACCTCCAGGGGCTCAGGGCAGGGCGAGTGGAGCTCTCGTCATTGCCAATTAGCAGGCATAAGTTCGTAGTGCTCGCTATGCTACTCTGATAAGGTATGCTAACTCCGATAAGGCATGGTAACTCTGATAAGACACGCTATTTGTTATAGTGAATCAACCCCTATATGTTTTAAAAACAATTTCCTCCTCATCCTGAAAGGGTGTAGCATAAATCTTCCAAGAGAAACAAGTTATCAATTTCCCTTTTCTGAGTGAAGAAAATTAAGGTCTATTTCAGAGACCTACAGTGCTCTCAGAGAAACCTAGGGGGTAAGTGGGGGCAGAGAGGCATTCTCTCCCATTGGGTGCTCACACTGCAGTAACAACATGACAGTTGTTTTTATACTGTATCTTCTCCCACTATATCTAAACCTGAGAGGGGCTTTTGTGCTAGACTTGGATTTTCAAGTGTACTGTAAACATAGGCAAACGCAGGGGGGGATTACAGCTGCCCAGAATCCCCCCGCAGACCAGGGCCGGTGCAGTGTCTGAGGACAGGCACAAGATGAGACACCAGAATATCTGCAGGTATCCTGCAGCTCACAGCACTGCCCCTTTCTTTCCCTGCTACAGTTGACTTTGGATGAAGCATCAGCAGCATATGTACAGAGCATGGAGCAGCTCTGGGGAACTTAACATAGTCAAGTATGAGCACAGCCCTTTGCCCTGCTATGTGAATGCTTCACTTTCCCCTTAATTACCAATGACGGCTGTCCTCATTATTATCTGTATCCAAACTGCTTCTGATCAATCCCGTTGTCGATCAGGAGCAGAACAGACATTTAGGAAATAATTCAGGAATGTAGGAAATAATTTAGTAAATAAGAGATCCTGTCAGTTGGACGGGAAATTGCATTATGTGTACCCAGGATGATGTCCTACAATATTATACAATATTATTATACTGTACTGTGCGTGGCTGAGGGAGACCTTTCAGCCCCCCCCCCCCCCCCCCCCCCTTGAAAATCCTGGGTTTGCACCTGCTGTAAAGTATATACAGCTTTACCGCCTCAGAAGTGCTCTCCACTGATAGCAACAGGGATCTCCTTAGCCGCAAAGAGAAACAGACACAACTACTGTCCAACCCTCACATGTGACTTCTGCCTGTTCCCTGCATTGGATGGCTAGGAGCCTGTGCACAGACACCACTAGTGCAATTTTACCATGAAGGAACTAATGTCACCAGATAAGGCATTCCAATCAGCTAGCAATGTTTGGAGAAAATCTGCATACATCAGATAGTTGTCTAAACCAGTTGAAAAAAACATTTGATTGGCCAACTGTTATCTATAGATATTTAAAAAATGACCAAAGTACCCCTTTACATTTGAAATACTCTGATTTTCTGTAATAAAAAAATGATATGGTGGACCCAGAGTCATTTAGTGGGGTTGCAGGAATGTTATATATGTATAGAAAGCACTGGACTTGTTAGGTATTTAGGACAGATTAGTAAGGCTGGTTTCACACCAGGACGTTGCTTTTTAGGGGACGTTATGGTCGCACAACGTGCCCCTAACGCAACACCTGGTGCTCTCTGCTTTGGACGTCAGAGTGAGCCGCGTTGTGCAGCTCACTCTGGCGTCCGTGATGCGCACTCTTGGACGCATGCGGCATCACGTGGTCCCGCCGGCCAATCGCCGTACAGAGCGACCGCTCCAGGAAGTAAACACTGCACGTCACTGAGTGCAGTGAATATTAATTAGCCATGTGCCTGGCCGCTCTCCGCTCCTCCCCAAGGTTACTGAGCATGTGCAAACAGTCTAACGCGGCTCTGCCGCTTACAAAGTACTGCATGCAGTACGTTATATCATGGCGCAGCGTTACACAACGTGGGCACATATATCATGGCGCAGCGTAACGCAACGTGGGCACTGTGAACAGCCCATTGATTTTTCATTGCTGTGCGGTGAGGTGCGTTACAGGCTGCTCTAACGTGCACCTGTAACATCCCACTGTGAAACCAGCCTAAAACATTCTACACTTAGATGGTTAGGCTTAAGTATAATATGTGACAATCCAGCCCCGCGATCCCGTCGAGATCTGCTCCCGTTAGCGTACGAATGTGACAATCCAGCCCCGCGATCCCGTCGAGACCTGCTCCCGTTAGCGTACGCAGGAAGTACGGGCGCAGACGGACAACGAGACCGGTTGCTGGATCGTCAGAGGGAAGAAAGAAAAGGGCGACAGAGCGTGCCAATCCCGTCTAATCTGCTCCCGTTAGCATACGCAGGAAGTACGGTGAACAGACTGACAATAAAGATTGGTCGCGCAGCTGCCGACAATATGTAATGGGACAAACATCCACCAATCCCATATTACTAGGCCACTGTTGCCATGCAGGTCTCATGCACTAGAGACTGCTGGAGGCAAATTCACTGTGTGCGTAGTAAACGGTTAAGATTGGTTGGAGGTGCCCATACATGTGCAATTCTGATTGTATATACAATCGGTAAACTAAAAATATCGATTTCGCGCTGGAAATCGGGTAAATAAAGTAAACTGCCACCACTCTCTCAAGTTCAGGGAGGAAAGAGACTCCCGCTATCATAATACGGTAGCCAGCCCAATCACGTTCAACACGCTCAAGTCACCGTTCGGGGAATAATCACTTCCGACGGCTTAAAGACTGTGAGCAATGTGACGTTAAAGAAAGGTTACTGGGTCCCTATATGATGCAATCTCGAATTGTATTTATAATCGAGAAACGAAGTTATCGATTTCGCACAGGAAATCTGGTACTAGCTAATCCTAGAAGGAAGAAACGGTTATTTACAACCTAGCTAGCAAATCAACAATCATAAGCAAATCATAAAACAATGCGGTAGTATGACTGACTCTTCAGAGGGCAGATTCGTTATAGCAGCAATCAGATGACCAGAAAAGGCACACAACTGAACGATAAAATCGTTAGTTTATTTCTAAACTACATACACACAGCTTATTTTAGAACAGATTGATTTACAGAGAGAAGAGAGGAAAAGAGAACAGAATGTCTTAATATACAGTTCAAATACCGTTATTGGTAGTCCATGCGGCAATCGCAAGTCTTTGGCGAAAGTCCCAAAATGGCGGTTGCCATGCGGCCAACAGGCCTTTGTTAGGAAGTTCCAAGAGGGAGGGTTTGCCCGCGTCCTTGCGGGCTGCCAGGATGTTACTAGGCATCAGATTGAAGGTAAAGGACCCTGGACTTTTTGGATCATGTCAGTTTTGTTCCTCACTGTAGGTGGGAGGAGTTATGACACATACAAGTCCAGCCTTGCAATTTGAATAAGGCAATGCCCCCTCTCATAGAACCAAGAATTTACCTGAATCATGATAAGTGTGCTTATCTGCAAACCATACAAGTTGTGTTAAATCTAATAACATTTTTAGGTTTGTCAGAATTTATCAAGAACGTTGATACCAAACTTGGGGGGTTTAGGGTGAACGGTGACCCCAAAATGCATATCTCTGCTTTGGCAGGGCCTACCTTGAATTCAGAAACATCCAATCATGTGGTTGGTTCCGAATTTCAGAATAAGCGGGTTCTAAAAGCCGTTGCCTATTTGGAAAGTCATCTTTATGACAAAAGATGGATTTCATATTTGTGAGATCACAGGAAGGTCAGCTGCGAGAAGGATTCTCTTTGATCCTTCAGCTGAGGTAACCCTGAGAGAACCCCCTGCTGTGGTCGGTTCCTAGAAGTCTGGAGGAAGGGGCGGTTTATTAGCTTCTGTCCATCTAATCTCTGATGGATGAGCTATAACCATTCCAGGGATGCTGGAGAAACACTTTCACACGGAGGTGAGAAAAGCTGTAATTAGAAGCTACCAAAGAGCCAGGGTTTGTTAGCATTTGACCAGGGAGAGAAACTGTATTAACCCCTGGCTCCCCTGATCTTCTTATAAACCAAGCCTTTCCCTCTGCTGTCACTTTTAATAGTGGCGAAAGGGAATATTTTATAAGGCTCTAACTACTTTTTTAGGACGAATAAACGTTGATTCGTCACACCTCCCCCTTTTAAGAGATTCGCTGGGGAGGAGTCAACAAGACTCTGAGTAAAGCAATCCACTGTCTGCTGGGTCTGGTACGCCACATCCGAAAGGCTGGGTTGCGCCTGACCTTGGGGGGTTGCCTTTTACCCATGGCATTGGTCAGTGGGTTAGTCAGGAGGCTACAGGGCTTAGCAAACATCCTGTAGTATCCCGCTGTTCCCAGAGAGGCCTGTACCTCTGTCATGACAATCTGATCTGCGTCTGGTTCAACGGTCAGAGTGTTAGCTGACAGCTGTCCTAGTACCAGGGACGAGTGATCGCAGTGTTGCTCCCATGTCGGGCAGAACACAGGGATGTCATCCGGGTACGTGACTGTACAACCGTGTTTGCCCTTCAACAGGTCGTTCCAGGCCTGTTGGAAGGTGGCTGGGGTATTCCTCCTACCAAAAGACATCCGCATCGAGGCGTTTAAGTCCAAGGGCAGGGTGAATGTGGATTCCAGGCGCGCCTCTGGCACGGTTGGAATCTGCCAGTATCCGTTGCTCCGATCCATGATCGTTGGGTAGTTGGCGGATGCCAGCCAATCCAACAGATCACCGAGGGGAGTCATGGGATACGCAACAGTTACTGGGATGTCGTCCGGCATCCTATAGGCCTCACAGAACCTGGTGGTCTGTGAGCTAGAGGATTTGCGGAGGACAGCCATTTGTAACATCTCTTCATACTTCATCTTCACTTTTGCTTGCACCTCCGGAGAGGCGCTGTAGGGGATCTGCCATAAGGGCTTGTGAGTCCCCGGGTCCCTTCTGTAAACTGCTGTATCCTGCCCAGGGTTGCTGCGAAGATTTCGCGGTGGGGGCGCAGTGCGCTTCAGCGAGGCCTTCGGGGAGTACGAGAGGTGGGGGGTGACTTTCACATCATCCGCCAATTCTCGTGTGGGAGCTATCAAGCCTAGCAGGGGACCTGTGTCTTCCTGTTCTAATTGGCCGTGCTCTCCCAGAACTAACTGCGTTCTATCTGACTGGGCTTCTAACAGATCCACATGGACCGTGCTTTCACCTGGGGTGTCAGTTACATGGGGAATGGGTTCACTGGAGTAGTTACCATTCTCCCTGTACACCTGTAGTGGAGCTTCCACTGCTGGCGGCTTAGCGGTCTGGCCACGAAGCGCACGCAGGTTGGAGTCGCTCTGTAGTATCCTCACGGATGCGAGACTACAAGTCTCAGCCAGCTGCCTAGTGTGATCTGAGGTCAGCTGCTGAAAATCTAACTCTCTGGGGTCAGAGCTGACAGGAATGCCTGCAGGCTCTGAGCTCAGGTTACCAACAGTACTGTATGTGTCTGTCTGCACAGGCTCACCACAGTAAACATCACCTTTTGGGTTAATCAAAATCATGTCCATATTGACATTGGCCTGGGGATCAGAGATATCAGGGGAAGTCAAGACTCCTCCAGATAGTCCTGAGCCCAGACTACCGGTGACACTGAAGGCGTCACCCAGCGTACTCTCACAAACATGCACAACATTATCAACAGCATTTGCATAACATGACATGTCATTTTTAGCATGAGTGTCACCCGCCTGAAAGTCAGAATTGTCAGAGGGAATCCCTGCTGTCAGCTCTGAGTTCATGTGGCTGGCCATAGAGCATGTAATGGCCAAAGAATGTACAGCGTTTCTATCACAATTATCACTGACACATGCAATTTCATTAGTAATAACAGGTGCAGAAAGAGATAAAAGACAGTCAGTTGCTTGTACATATAAATCTGAGGGTACCTCCCGCCCAGTGGCGTTAGGTACAGTAGCAATAGCAGGTAAGGGGTTGACATCTCCCTGTTTTCCCATAGGCTTGTACAGTACCTGGTGGTCAGGGAGTCCTGCTGGGAACTCCTGCATATCAGCAGAAAATTCCGAAGGGCACACAAGCGTGCCTAGATCAGTGCCAAGCACAGGAGGAGAGGGAAACTCAGCAACAGCCCGCTCTGGAAAACCCACCCACCATCCGGCCTTCTCGGGACCTGGGATAGCAGGGTTGTGGTGGTTGGGCCTGACTTCAGTCAGGGTGAGGAGCTTTTGTGGGAGAATATCTTCCTCTGTGGCAAGGTCGGAACAGACCAAGGAAACATCTGCTTCTGGAGCACTGGAGCAAAAGATGATCTGGTCGTCCACTGGAGCACTGTGAAGATTTCCGGAACCGTAGAGCATCTCTGACACGCTGACAGGCTGTGCAGAGGGTGATGCAGGTGACGGATCAGGGTTGCTAACCATCTTCGGGCTAGGGACGGTCGTTCTCTTCCTCTTGGGACAGAAGAACTTTATGTGGCCGGTCGAGCCACAAAGATTACACATGCGAATGGCAGGTGTGTCAGACTGGGGTGCAGCAATAGCAGCAGCTGCAGGTCTCAGTGGCACAAAGCTCACTGGACCAGGAGGAGCAAATGCAGTAGGCTTACCTCCTTCCAAGTCTTGGGACAGTGTTCTGTGACTGTCCAGCACCAGGGTTCTCTGGCTGTCAGGTACAGGAACCTGATGGTACGCCCTCTCAGAGGTGCGCACAGGAAAGTCTCGTTCCGTGCCCTCTTCCATGGCAGGAAGTTTTGCTGTGTGGGTCACGGGTAGAGGTTCGCATCTCTCCACCGAAACACATAGTGAAGAGTGCTGATTTGATTGGGTTAGCTGGGCCAACTCCAATTCACGCTGGAGCCGTAGCTCTTCGATCTGGAGATCCCACTGGCGCCGGCGCGCTTGGTGCTCTGCTTCACGCTGGAGCATCCGTTCTCGGAACTCCTGGTACATGCGCAGATCCTCGCCGGTCAGGTTTGCCAACCACTCCGGGGGTATCAGGACTGCGGTGTATGGAGGCATTAAGCAAGGTGGCGACAAGGATTCCATCTCTGGGGTTATGCCACCAGCTCAGCCTTGTCTGTGCTGCAAGCAGCAATGCCGTGCGATTCGCAGAGGGCTTGCACGTCAGGAACTGACCAATTTTGGTGAAACTGAACTGAATCAGACATTCAGAAGAGAAGAGTACAAGAAAGAGTAGGATATAGCAAAGAAAAAGTTAGGAAATGTAGACCAATCTATTGCTATCAATGTGTACCGTTTTGTGCCCAGAACTTCGGTTCTGCAAGACAGGATACTTAATGACCACTGTCTTATTGTTCTGGTTGCAAAGACTGAGTTTGTCAGATCTTTGCGCTCTGATTTCCCAAAAGCTGGCTATGCCTGGTTTTGGGGTGTGCTATCACCACCACTGCCCACCAATGTGACAATCCAGCCCCGCGATCCCGTCGAGACCTGCTCCCGTTAGCGTACGCAGGAAGTACGGGCGCAGACGGACAACGAGACCGGTTGCTGGATCGTCAGAGGGAAGAAAGAAAAGGGCGACAGAGCGTGCCAATCCCGTCTAATCTGCTCCCGTTAGCATACGCAGGAAGTACGGTGAACAGACTGACAATAAAGATTGGTCGTGCAGCTGCCGACAATATGTAATGGGACAAACATCCACCAATCCCATATTACTAGGCCACTGTTGCCATGCAGGTCTCATGCACTAGAGACTGCTGGAGGCAAATTCACTGTGTGCGTAGTAAACGGTTAAGATTGGTTGGAGGTGCCCATACATGTGCAATTCTGATTGTATATACAATCGGTAAACTAAAAATATCGATTTCGCGCTGGAAATCGGGTAAATAAAGTAAACTGCCACCACTCTCTCAAGTTCAGGGAGGAAAGAGACTCCCGCTATCATAATACGGTAGCCAGCCCAATCACGTTCAACACGCTCAAGTCACCGTTCGGGGAATAATCACTTCCGACGGCTTAAAGACTGTGAGCAATGTGACGTTAAAGAAAGGTTACTGGGTCCCTATATGATGCAATCTCGAATTGTATTTATAATCGAGAAACGAAGTTATCGATTTTGCACAGGAAATCTGGTACTAGCTAATCCTAGAAGGAAGAAACGGTTATTTACAACCTAGCTAGCAAATCAACAATCATAAGCAAATCATAAAACAATGCGGTAGTATGACTGACTCTTCAGAGGGCAGATTCGTTATAGCAGCAATCAGATGACCAGAAAAGGCACACAACTGAACGATAAAATCGTTAGTTTATTTCTAAACTACATACACACAGCTTATTTTAGAACAGATTGATTTACAGAGAGAAGAGAGGAAAAGAGAACAGAATGTCTTAATATACAGTTCAAATACCGTTATTGGTAGTCCATGCGGCAATCGCAAGTCTTTGGCGAAAGTCCCAAAATGGCGGTTGCCATGCGGCCAACAGGCCTTTGTTAGGAAGTTCCAAGAGGGAGGGTTTGCCCGCGTCCTTGCGGGCTGCCAGGATGTTACTAGGCATCAGATTGAAGGTAAAGGACCCTGGACTTTTTGGATCATGTCAGTTTTGTTCCTCACTGTAGGTGGGAGGAGTTATGACACATACAAGTCCAGCCTTGCAATTTGAATAAGGCAATGCCCCCTCTCATAGAACCAAGAATTTACCTGAATCATGATAAGTGTGCTTATCTGCAAACCATACAAGTTGTGTTAAATCTAATAACATTTTTAGGTTTGTCAGAATTTATCAAGAACGTTGATACCAAACTTGGGGGGTTTAGGGTGAACGGTGACCCCAAAATGCATATCTCTGCTTTGGCAGGGCCTACCTTGAATTCAGAAACATCCAATCATGTGGTTGGTTCCGAATTTCAGAATAAGCGGGTTCTAAAAGCCGTTGCCTATTTGGAAAGTCATCTTTATGACAAAAGATGGATTTCATATTTGTGAGATCACAGGAAGGTCAGCTGCGAGAAGGATTCTCTTTGATCCTTCAGCTGAGGTAACCCTGAGAGAACCCCCTGCTGTGGTCGGTTCCTAGAAGTCTGGAGGAAGGGGCGGTTTATTAGCTTCTGTCCATCTAATCTCTGATGGATGAGCTATAACCATTCCAGGGATGCTGGAGAAACACTTTCACACGGAGGTGAGAAAAGCTGTAATTAGAAGCTACCAAAGAGTCAGGGTTTGTTAGCATTTGACCAGGGAGAGGAACTGTATTAACCCCTGGCTCCCCTGATCTTCTTATAAACCAAGCCTTTCCCTCTGCTGTCACTTTTAATAGTGGCGACAGGGAATATTTTATAAGGCTCTAACTACTTTTTTAGGACGAATAAACGTTGATTTGTCACATAATATAAAGCATGTTTTATTTTCTTTTTATTTATTTTGACTCCGATAAACTGTTTTTCTCTTTATTTAACCCCACTTTCTACTTTTCATTCGAAATTTCAGGATATTTGTGTGACCAGTGCCGAAAGGAAACTTCCCTGGCCGATGCAGCTATATCTCCGAACTTACAAAAAACACACCTTATTCGAGTGCCAAATGCCAGGACCATGTCAGACTGCATTATAGCTTGCTGTAACCGCTCAGGCTGTGACCTAGCCTGGCTATTGGGCAGACAATGTTATATTGTGAACTGCCAGCATCAAGAAAGTTGTGAGCCTCAAAAGTTAGAGCACATGCAGTCATACCTAACTTTTGTTCATAGGCCTTCACAGAGATTCATGCCCTTACCATTCTTTCATAATTTTGTGCCTAATGGAAAATACTCTCTTGAAGATCAGAGTGATCCAGAGGAGGATATGGTCAGTCTTAAAGATCTCTCTTCTCTATTCAAGAACCCCAGCCTAGATGAACTGGCTGACAACACATATGATTATGGTGGACCTCAGCTGGATTTTCTCCACCTAAATTCAAAAGAAAAAGACCAAAGACCAAATTTGGACTACATAGGTTGGTTTCTGCCTGATGTGGACAAGAATGCCACTGCTGTCGAAGTTGGTCGACGTAATGATGATTCAGCAGAGTACCCAAAAGAGGAATCCATACTGAGCGATGTAGTCTCCAACAACATTTCTGAACCATCATATCTCTACCAACTAACCACTACAATAAATGCACAGACAGTCTTGCCGAGATCAAAAGAAGCCAGTGGGGAGGTATTGTATTTTTATGTTGGTATGACAATAAAATAACGATAACTATATTATTACTTAGCAGTATGCTGCTAGCATCCATCATGACTATTTTTATGTCACACTTTTAGATTCCAACTCTTTACCCCAATACTACTTCTGTGGATAAACCGTTACCTGAAGTTACGGAGAGAAGCAAAGAGCATTCAACTGACCAACCAGAACATCTGGAAGTAACAGAACTCACCGCCATTGTTACCCCTTCATACCCTTCCAATGCCCACAATATTCTGGCTACTTCTACTGCTCAAATTCCTTGTGAGTACAAATAATTGTATTAACACCCAATGTTTTTTGCTTGTTTACCATAAGGGCAAAGCTGCATAACCTTGCTGATACCTACAGGACCCATACGTATATCCTTACCATGTAAAGGTGGCCATACATATATTGATTTTACATCGACCATCCGCTTCACTAATTTTATCGAATCAGAAGAGAATCGGTACCAAAATTTGTCCTGTGTATCAATCAAGCATGCTGGGAAATCTCAGGCTGACGTGGTTGATTGGCTGTGCGATGGTTACAGTGTACGATATTGCAATGAACACAACAGACTGTCCCCCCTGGCCACTGTCCTCCCCAAATGTTAATGTGTCCCTTGGTGCCCGTGCATTCAAATCTCACCTGCTCCAGCTACCACGACTGTCTAGCTGCTCCCGGGCTCATTTGCTGCTTCACCATCGCTGCAGGCTATGTGCTATACGCTGCAAGCATCCGGGGAGCTCATGTGGAAGCAGCGGACGAGACTCAGAGCAGCTGGACAGTCACTGCAGCTGGACCAGGTGAGATTTGAATGCACAGGCACCACGAGAGCACAATAATTGGGGGGACGGGGCAGCGGAGCTGGTTTCTCAAGGCCAATGCCAAGAGATTTCATGCAGAAATTGATCAGGAATAGGCCTCTAGTGTATGGGCAACCAACAGATCTCTCTCTGATCAGAGAGACACGTGACTCTTGTTCAATCTGCCCATTCAATACTATATGTATTGCCACTTTACTGCATATATAGGAAACAACACATTTAGGCCCCATTCACATCTAAGCGGGAATCACGCGATTCCCGCTTACCGCAAACCACTGGCGTTTTTAAAAAACGCTAGTCCTAATGTAGCCTATGGCAGTGTTCTTACTGCCACGATCGCAGGCGTTTTGCCGGATATTCTGGAGCGATCGCGATTAGCATGTATAGAACCGCTAATTGCAATCACTCCCAAAATGCTAATTTGTCCAGTGGTTTTTCCGTGTTTATCGTGGAAAAATCATGTCCGCATAACGCTAGCGGTAATTGCTAGCGTTTTGCGATTTCTAGTGTGAACGAGCCCTAAACAAAGAAAAAGTACCCTGAGGGAGCAGCACCACACTGACCAAAAATGTATATGAGAATAATCAAATAGTCTTTATTTGGACAACAACAACACTATTAAATATAAACAATAACAAATTCACCCACAGGTGACAGACGAGAAGCGTAATTACTGCACAGTTCAGCTGCAAGGCTTGGTGTACAAGTGTGCTACATGGACACAGAAGTGTGGATATCCTCACCGTCACACATGGCCACAGTGGCGTAGCTAAGAAGCTATGGGCCCCGGTGCAAGTTTTACATGGGGCCCCCCCAAGTGCTAAATACATAACAAATGATACGGTGCACCAAAACCAATCAAGGACAACCACAGTGTCAGAGGTGCAATAAGGGGATGGGGAACAGTGTGTTAATGATTACTACTACCGGTATTCAAAGCATCTCTAGAAGTGATTATTATCAGCACAGGACCAATAAAGAGCTAATACTGTTGTTGAGGGAGGGCCCCTCTGGCCCAAGGGCCCCGATGCGTTTGCTACCTCTGCACCCCCTATTGCTACGCCACTGCATGGCCAGGTCTTGCAATGCAGTCCTGAAAGTTCAAACTCACTGCAGGACATTTCTGGCATGGATTTACCACCCACCTACATTTTGCCAAATTAGTGTTGTACAGCCCTCCAGCAACCCACTGAACTCCACCGATACATGGGAACAGCTGCTAAGCGGCGCACAGCCAGCAAATTTACAGTCTGCCTTCTGTGTCTTGGTGGATTTAGCCTAAAAGAATAAAGCCCAATACACACATGCAATTTTAATTGGCCAATCACTGACCAATTTTACCACCTCCATGTAGTATGAGAGTTTACCTACACAATCTGTTCATAGTATTCAAGATTTGCTGGAATTTATACTGCATGGAGGTGGTAAAATTGTCCAATCAAAATGCACAGTGTGTACCAGGCTTTAGTTAAATGGAACCTAAAGCGAGATGGAAATGAAGGCTGACATATTCCTTTTAAACAATGCAAATTGCATGGATGTCCTACTGATCCTCTGCCTCTAGTACTTTTAGCCATACACACTGAACAAGCATGCAAATCAGATGTTTCTGACTGAAGTCAGACTAGATTAGCAACATGCTTGTTTCAGGTGTCTGATTCAGATGCTACTGCAGCCAGAATGGTCAACAGAACTGTCAGGCAACTGATACTGTTTAAAAGGAAATAAATATGGCAGCCTCCTTATGCCTCTCACTTCATGTTAGCTTTAAAGGGAACATAAAGTGACAGTAAAGTCCTAAGCTTAATTTACTTAGAGCTTCTTCCAGCCCCCTGTAGTCCTCCTAGTCCCTCACTGTCTTTCTGCTCTTCTCCCTTCAGCCGCTGCCCTCTCTTCCCCACGCAAACTGCATATGTGGCCCTGCATACACCTTGGTTGTACTTCCGTTTACATTAGCATTCTGCGTTTGTGCCTTTAGAAGAAATTGCAACTATGCATGTGCTGATCGCTCCTGGTGGGACTGAGGAGTGTGCCTGAGGCGCACATGTGCAGTAACTCGTGGTTGGCTGAGCCGGACAGATTTCAGAGGAGCGTAGTGGCTGAAGGGAGAAGAGTGGAAAGACGGCGAGGGACAAGGATGACTACAGGGGGCTGGAAGAATCCCTAGGTAAGTTAAACTGGGAACCTTACTGTCAGAGATGAAATTAACTCAAGCTCTGATACTTACCAGGGGCTCCTCTCGCCCCATAAACACTTCTAAGTCCCACGCCATCCTCCCGCAGTCTGCCGTTCAGCCGCGGCGAGCTCCGTTACCAGCCTCAGTGACGTCAGCCTGGGTTTACTGCGCATGCACAGGAGGTCTGCGCATTTGCTGTAGACCCTGACTGGCATCGACTGAGGCTGATAACAGAGATCACCACGGCTGAACGGCAGACCGCGGGAGGACGGTGTGGGACTTAGACATGTTTATGGGGCGGGACGAGCCCCCTTTAAGTATCAGAGCTTGAGTTAATGTCATCTCTGAGCCTCTTTAAGGCCAATTTCCCCAACCCTGTCCTCAAAGCCCACCAACAGTACAAGTTTTGCAGAAAACCACAAACATTCACAGGTGAGGTGATTAGTGTCTCAGCAGAGCTGAGATTTCCACAAAACATGCACTGTTGGTGGGCCTTGAGGACAGGGTTGGGAAACACTGACTTAAGGTACAACTTTAAGGTACACCTTTAAGTACAACCTATTACCGAATACCTTTATTGTCTGTGCTTGTACAAGAGGAGTTAAGGTGCCCATACACTCGTCAAATTGGCAGCAGATAGATAAGAAATGCATCTGATGATCTATCTAATGTGTTTTTAGAAAAATTTTTACCAGGATAGAATTCTAATAGATTTCAGTTTGAAATCTATTGAAATTCGATCTGATGGCATTTTTTTGCCATCAGATTTCCATTAAGGCCAATGCAAAATGATAAGCAATCTCATCAGATCGACCTAAATTTTCCACCGTGCCAGTTTGATGGAAATCGATCGAAATCGGCCATCGATCAATCGATCGATCAGGATCGATCGGTCGGCCAGAAAATCGTCTGAGTGTATTTGCCCCTTAAGCTTGCACTGCATGAAATGACGCATGCACTGGGACCCTGGATATACATCTCAGGGTAAAATGTGATCTGATCATTAGGTTAACACAATTAGATTCCTCTGCGTGAGTATAGAACTTTATATAGAGCTAAATGCATCATGCTGTCTTTGGCAATACTGTATTTCGATGCACTCCATCCCCGGTCTTCAGTCAGTAGATTCGTTTTCTGCTGTAGATATTGCAGTGCAGCAGGTTGTGTGGTTGCAATAAATAACAGAAATCATTCTGAATGTGTTTTTTACTTTATAGTGTCTCCGCTCACCGTCTTCACAGCAGGCAGCATTGAAGTGTCCTTACCAACCCATGAAATTGAGCTTGATGTATCTGTGAGCCCTGCAGGTCAGGCTGGGGGTGAGTTATTAAACAGGCATATAGCACTGACATCTAGTGTTCATCTATGTGTTTAGCATTTCTTTACTGACAGGCCCTGCCTTTATGGTTATACTAATTGCTGTTTTATGTTGCAGACATACCTTACACATATGAATGGCTTCTGATAAAGCAACCTGCAGTATTCCAGGGTGAACTGAGAATGAGAAACACAAAGTCACCAGTGCTGACAAATGTAAGCAAAATTTTTCATTGACAAGTATATAAAGTGCAATGCTTGTTTGTTTGATCAGTAATGTCCATACATTGCAGTTAACCATGCACTAGATTTGCCTTTTTCATACTATGAATAGTATACATGCGTTCTAGCATACGGAGCAAAATGCAGTAAACTTTACATATGTTACTTATCTTGCATAAATCATTAATTTATTCATTTTTCAGCCTCTTAGTCTTTTGGGAGTCCATGCAGGCATGTTCATTGTGATGCATGTTCATTGTGATTTTTTATCATTTCACTTTATAAATTATCTAGTCAGTGTTTACCCATTGTAAAATCTTTCTTCCCTGAGATTTACATTCTTAAAGGAACACCATCAAACCAAGTGTTTTAAAATGACTATGTACAAATAATGTCTAAGTAGCTGTGTAAACATTTTACTACTTTTCATGTTAAATATCACAGGCAAAAGCTTTAATTTAAATGGGTAATTTGCAAAGATGAATCTCAGTTTCAATATTACACTGTTTTTGCATGTCAGACTACAGAGTTACTGTATATGAAAAGCCTCTGGTGTGAGGTTTCACACACTATTACACATGTTTATGTTGCACATAAGATACATTTCCTCTGCTCTCTGCAGACAGCTCAGTCAGAGACAGAGGCAGATGCCAGTGAGAGCTTTCTCACAGACAGGGTTAGCAGATGAAGTTTGAGGGAATCCCCCCCTTCCATCATAATTAATTAGTCTATCAGTTTGGGCGTCAGTGAAGTGTGAAAGCACTTTGATAACAGTAAACAAAGAGATACTTAGCAGCACTTCCCAAACAATTCCTATCTCAATTGAAAAAAAACATGTTAATCGATAGTATTCCTTTAAATTTACCACAGGTGGCATCTTTACTGATGGCAAGGTGCATCATTGTGGAATGTTTGTTATTAAAGTACTCCTGAATTGGGTTTCGAACACTGTACTTTTTATATAGTTTCTGTTGTGGTGTCACAGCACCAACCTCCTCCCCCTTCAGCACCCCCGTGGCCCCCATTCTGCTCAGCTGTTGATGATGGGTGGTGAGGAAGAAGCAGTTCTTCCTCCTCTCTGCCCGTCCTTTGTTCCACCCCCTCCACTTGTACCTTATAGTTCCTCATTTGTAAAAAAACAAAAGTTTGCTTTCTTAAACCAGAAAGAATTGTTTGATCCTCAGCAGTAGTATAGAGTAGGGCTTGTAACACCGAAAGGTACAGACCAACCAGCAAGCTCATGGTGAACCAGAACTCATTGGAGTGTGTGAGGGGCTACAATGGTCCTAAAAGCCCCCTTACTAAAATACTAAGAAAAACAAAAGTTTGCTTTCTTAAAACAGAAAGACTTTACGATAATTCAGGTTGGAGTGAGCTTGAGATGTCTCCCAGTTCATCACTGCTGAATATATGCAAATTAACCATTGTTGCCCTTAGAAGCGAAACACACCTCCAGAACCGCTGGAATGCAATGATAAGTCAGCTTGTTAATTTGTACAGAGCCATAATAATCCAACATGCATGGGTTTTTTAGGACCATTGTAGCCCCTTACACACTCTAATGAATTATGGTTCACCATGAGCTTGCTGGTTGGGTTGTACCTCTCGGTGTTACAAGCCCTACTCCATAGAGCCAAATTATTCCATGCCATGCACTAATGAGGATCAACAATCCGAAACAGTCTGTATGCATGTTGGATTATTATGGCTCTGTACAAATTAACAAGCTGACACATCATTGCATTCCAGTGGTTCTGGAGGTGTGTTTAGCTTCTAAGGGCAACAATGGTTAATTTGCATATATTCAGCAGTGATGCACTGGGAGACGTCTCAAGCTCACTCCAACCTGAATTATAGCAAATTCTTTCTGTTTTAAGAAAGCAAAGATTTGTTTTCCTTAGTATTTTAGTAAGGGGGATTTTAGGACCATTGTAGCCCCTCACACACTCCAATGAGTTCTGGCTCCTCATATGTGTTACTGCACACAGTGCGCAGAGGAGCTGCACAGTGTGTGGGCTTGTGGTAACTGAGGTCAGAACGATAGTGTATTAATACAGCACTATTGTTTTGACCTCAGTTACCACAAGCCCGCACACTGCGCAGCTCCTCTGCGCGCTGTGTGCAGTAATAGATATGAGGAACTATAAGGTACAAGTGGAGGCGGCAGAACAAAGGACGGGCAAAGAGGAGGAAGAACTGCCACTTCCTTCCTGCCCATCTTTGATGTTTTTGCTCAGGCTAATATAACAGCTGAGCAGAGCGGGGGCCACAGGGGGTGCTGTAGGGGGAGGATGGTGCTGTAACATATGCCACAGCACCACAAACAAAATAGTATGAAAAGTGCATTGTTCAAAACTCGCTTCAGGGGTACTTTAAATGAGCAGAAACAACACCTGGTCTCCCAGATTCCTCTGGGGCAGAATGCTGTTACATCATTGAGAGGGCGGAATTACATACCAATATAAAACAATATATACATATGAGAAGTGTTTCGGATGCTAAACTGAGATATTTAACCACCCTGGCGTTCTGATTAAATCGCCAGGGTGGCTGCGGGAGGGTTTTTTTTAAATAAAAAAAAAACTATTTCATGCAGCCAACTGAAAGTTGGCTGCATGAAAGCCCACTAGAGGGCGCTCCGGAGGCGATCTTCCGATCGCCTCCGGCGCCCAGAATAAACAAGGAAGGCCGCAATGAGCGGCCTTCCTTGTTTTGCTTATATCGTCGCCATAGCGACGAGCGGAGTGACGTCATCGACGTCAGCCGACGTCCTGACGTCAGCCGCCTCCGATCCAGCCCTTAGCGCTGGCCGGAACTTTTTGTTCCGGCTACGCTGGGCTCAGGCGGCTGGGGGGACCCTCTTTCGCCGCTGCTCGCGGTGAATCGCCGCAGAGCGGCGGCGATCAGGCAGCACACGCGGCTGGCAAAGTGCCGGCTGCGTGTGCTGCTTTTTATTTCATTAAAATCGGCCCAGCAGGGCCTGAGCGGCAGCCGCTGGCGGTGTTGGACGAGCTGAGCTCGTCCAGACCGCTCAGCTGGTTAATGTAAAATTGGGTATCCTGAATTATATATTACATTTTACTATACTGTTGCACTGCCTCTTTAAGATACTCATGTATATTATATTACCATAGCTGAATCCGTCTTCATGTGAATTGGCAATGACTTTTGACCTGTCTCCTTACAAAACTGAAGGCCAGATTTATCAAGCGTGTCTGAGACAAAATATTAGTAGGTTTTTAGAAATCCATGCACAACTGTCTCAGGCATCTTAAGAAATCATTAGATAGTGCAGATTCCTTCTAAAACTGTTGTAAGATAGTAGGAGCTAGGAAGGTCTCTCAGACAGTGCAGTGTGTGAGGGGAATTGCTGTTGCTGAGGTAACCAACGCACCTGCTGTATTGATAGCAGCAGGCTCTGAGGAGTAATTCAGCAGCTGGGAAGGAGCACCACACAAATCCTGTCTAGCCTGCACGCTGCAATCATTTCTAACCAGCAGTTCTACATCTTTAGAATGGCTATCAAGCACTTCCTATTCTGTGCCAGTTTAGGGATGGATTTGCACTTTTCTTAACTGTAGTGTAGCTCTAGAAATACATGCTAAATTGCCACTATTACCTAGGATTTAAGAAGGTTATTATTATCATGCAGAACTGTTCTCCCTGCTGGTTAGAACAGATTAAGAAGAAAAAACTGTCTGTAATGCTTTAATAAATCTCCCCCTGTGTGCCTGTAAGGTTGAGGAAGATGGATTTTTTTTTGTCTACATGGCTACTGTTGGCTCTGATGCCAGCATTCTCTCCTTGCCCCTCCCACCTCTCCTTCATAGCAGTTATTATTATTATTATTATTATTTAGTATTTATATAGCGCCGACATATTATGCAGCGCTGTACAGTGTATATATATATATATATATATATATATATATATATATATATATATATATATATATATATATCTTGTCACTAACTGTCCCTCAAAGGAGCTCACAATCTAATCCCTACCATTGCCATAGGTCTATATTATGTAGTGTACGTACTGTAGTCTAGGGCCAATTTTTAGGGGGAGCCAATTAACTTATCCGTATGTTTTTGGAATGTGGGAGGAAACCGGAGTGCCCGGAGGAAACCCACGCAGACACGGAGAGAACATACAAACTCTTTGCAGATAGCCCCCTGGCTGGGATGTTATCATGTACATGTATCATGTACACCTAACCAAATCTCCTGTCCAGGCTCACAACTCAGTATTTGTTGGCCGTACTGTTCCGAGGATGATTAGATTATGTCTGACCATCCTGCTGCCATTAAAATACATATTGACCTTATAGAGACACTGCAATGACACATAGCAGAATGTAATACATTCTTCAGGATACCTACTACTACATTAATTATCCTGGATTCAGCATCAGAAATACTTCCTGTATCTTGCTGTATATTGGTATGTAATTCTGCACTCCCAGTGATATTGGGCTGTTTAATTATGCAGCCTTCTTTCCCTGTTGTTTTTTCTGCTCACTTCTGAACACGCATCAAAAACATTCCGCAGTAATTTTAAATGAATATTGTAAGATAAAAGCAATTATAATCATTACGTTACGTCCCTCTTTAACTTTTTATGGTGGATTCCAAGATAATTACAAGCCATGTGGGGGATGCCATTCCTCCAATAAGCCCAAGCTCTGGCCACAGCCTTCTGCCATGTTTGGTGTAGCAGGTGAGGGGGTATCTCAGGGCTTGAAATATGTGATATTAATTTATTATGTATTGTCATTTTTTTCCAGCTTACAGCAGGCCTGTATATGCTTAGAGTCACTGTGTCTGGGAAACATGCTTTCGGAGAAGGATTTCTTAATATTACTGTCCAGCCAGGTAATAACAATGTGTATGTGAACTTGGTGCATCTATACATGTTATATGAGGACAGTGTGTTGTATAATGATCTGTGAATGCATCTGTTTGTATCCAATGACAAGCTCTCACTTTGCACCATCACCACAGGGAACACTTCTTTCAGGTTCAACTACTACTAACTACTACTACTAGATGAATTAAACCCAGTACAAGCTCTTGTTAGTTATTTTAGAGTATACATTAGAGAGTACTGCTTATTAGAGGTGAGACAAGTTTTGCCTCAATTGTCCATATCCATGAGGAAATGTCAACAATCACTAGCATCAATAATTTTTTTTTTGTTCTTGAAGACTCGGGACCCACAGCAGCGCTTTTAGCCACGCTTTGGGCTTGCCAGCGATTCCAAAAGGCTAATGTAACTTAATGCAGATGATTCCAAAGCCATGATTGTGACATCCCCAAACTGCAATTGCGGATCCTACAGCAATTTTACAATTTTCCTTGAGGGATCTATAGCCACCAATTTGCAATTGCGCTGTAAAAACACAGTATTTCACGCTTCTGGGAAAAGCGATGCTTTCTGGAAGCTCCAGTGGACCCAGGCCTCAGGATGATTTTGCCTTAAAAAAAAGTGATGTAAATGCTGCTATAACAGTAGTACATTTTAATGCCCATTAAATCACTGTTTCTTCAAACCTGAATGACAGTTTCTATTTTCCAAGCAGCCAGAATAAATCTGTGGCCGGTTGCAGTTGTGTCTCCTAGGACACAAGAAGTCTCATCGCCATCAGCTCCTGCTTCTATCGATGGACGTGGTGAGTATTGTTAGATGTGTAAAATGCTCAATTTCTTTTTTTCAAAGTATCCAGTTCTTCATGTTTCTATCCCAGAAAGCAGTGATGATGATGAAATTGTAGCATATCTCTGGGAAGAGACCAGAGGACCTTCACATGAGCTGAAGACAGTTGGAGAAGAACCAGTGTTGCATCTATCTGATCTGAAGCCTGGAAATTACACATATAGGTAAGACTGTAAGAGCATCATTGTATCCTCTGTAAATCCAATTTTCACACAACTCCTCTTCCATATTTTTCACATTCATGTCTCCAGTCAGGGAATACTTTGTCTAAATTAAGCCATCAGTGTTGTATTCATCTGTTCTTAAAGGAACACTATCGATTTTTCATGTTTTTTTAAATTGAGATGAGAATAGTTTGGAGAGTGCTGCTAAGTACTGGTGATGCCAGATTACGTGTACTGCTGATGCCAGATTACGTGTATTTTGGCAGCGGTTCCCCAAAATACACGTAATCTGGCATCAGCGGCAGGGCCGGACCATCAACCAGGCACCTCAAGCACCTGATTGGGGCCCCATTCATGGTCTAAAGGGCCCCCTCTGAGAGCCCCCCAGCATGTAATGCCAGGCTGTCACTGCTGCTGTGTGTGGCTAAGTGGATTCTATGTCCATAAAATCATCCTGCCCGGCGGCTACCCCAGTGGCGGACATAGGGCCGTGCAGCCGCACAGGGGCCCCTCCAGTTCCCTTTCTTGAAGGGCCCAAAGCTAATCACAGTGCCCTGAATGTTTAAAGAGCTGCGCGCAAAGCTTACCAGGATTCATAGTGCCCGGCTAGCAGCATCATCATGGTGGGCGGCACAGGATATTTAGATTTTATTCTCCTCGCCTGCATCCCTGGCAAAAACTGTATTATACTCCAGGAGAGCAGGACATCTAAGCCGCGCCCCCAGCCAATAGCTGATCTCCTCCTGGGCACTGCAGAGCAGGCAGCATTGCTATTTGCTACTGACAGTGCTAATCTTCGTAGGGGGCGGGCTTGAAAGTTACAGGCAGTGCTTTTGTTTTGACTTTGTGTAGCTCCACCCCCTCACGCTGGAGCAAGCATGTGTCTCAATCTCCATAGTACCCATCAGAGATTGCACCAGCCAGACATCTGAAGTGCCCTGCCAGAAGCAAGCCAGCCTGCCAGTCAGCCAGCCTGGAGAAGCAAGACAACAATGCAGGTCATTTATGTGCCGTGCAATGCTATGTGCATACAGTGGAAACAAGTGCACCAAATTGATATGTATATCAGTACAGGGAAGCCTCTGGATAATTCAAAAGCTTCCCCCATCCCCCTCCACCTTGCTGTTACGGCATTTGGGACCCCCTAAAAACTCTCCTGTCTGTGTTCCAGTAGGGCTGCATTGCGCAGGTGCAAGGCAGCTTTCACCTGCGCAAAAGCATGAAGCTGCTCATGACCAGTTTTTCTGCTGCGCATGAGTGGCTCTGTGCTACTGCGCAGACAAGAGCCATCCTGCGTCTGTACAGTGTGGCTGTGCTTGTTTATGAACAGGGTCTCAGCAGCAGTGGTGCTCTCACGAGTAATCACGAGCGATTACTCGTGATTCAAATGAGCTTTAATTTGCGCAGGTGTCTGGCGGGGATTCATAAGGTTAATTACACATAATGCCGCCATCCACCCTGCGTTCCAAACAGCTTGCAGGCATCGTATTGGTTGCCTTGCAAGCCTCACCATGGCGCACTTCCTCCTTCAATCCAGAAGTGCGCCGTGGTGAGGCTTGCAAAGCAACCAATAGGACGCGTGCAAGCTGTTAGGAATGCAGGGCGGATGGCGGCATTATGGGTAATTAACCCCCTGTATCCCCACCACACACCTGTGCCAATGAAAGCTCATTTGAATCACGATTTATCGCTCGTGATTACTCATGAGAGCACCACTGCGCAGCAGTGGTCTGAAGTAGGCTGTGGGAAGCCTCTGGAGGATCCATAGGCTTCCATCTAATGATGTAAGTATCTGACTATTCTTTTTGCTAAAATCACAGGTTTGTTTAAATTAGGTTCTGTCATAAACTGCAATTCTAGCCCGTTTAGGGTGTTTCAAGTGTACCTGTGAGAAAAAAAAGTGTTGATCTTTGCTACCTGCAGTATGTACACTATGAGCTGTTACTCTGTTCCTGTACGGATAGTAAACTAGCTGCAGTGTGTGCTGATCTCTGCTGCCTCCAGTATGTACAATATTAGCTGTAACTCTGTTCCTGTACTGATAGTAAACTAGCTGCAGCGTGTGCTGATCTCTGCTACCTCCAGTATGTACACTATGAGCTGTTAGGCCTGGTGCACACCAAAAACCACTAGCAGATCCGCAAAATGCTAGCAGATTTTGAAACGCTTTTTCTTCTTTTTCTGTAGCGTTTCAGCTAGCATTTTGCTGTTTTGGGAAGCGTTTTTGGTGTAGTAGATTTCATATATTGTTACAGTAAAGCTGTTATTGAACAGCTACTGTAACAAAAAACGCCTGGCAAACCGCTCTGAAGTGCCGTTTTTCAGAGCGGTTTGCATTTTTCCTATACTTAACATTGAGGCAGAAACGCATCTGCAATCCAAAATCTGCAGCAGCCCGGGAGTATGCGTTTCTGCAAAACGCCTCCCGCTCTGGTGTGCACCAGCCCATTGAAATACATTACCCAAGCGGATCGCAAACCGCAGCAGAACCGCTCTGGTGTGCACTAGGCCTCTCTCTGTGCCTGTACTGATAGACATACTTTCTCCAGTATGTTCAAGATAAGCTGTTCATTTTATGTCCAGGCTGACAAAAGACTGGCTACCCTGAGTGAAGGGGTAGACATAATGTGCGTCTGGGCCCTTGATGGAAAAAGAAGGCAATTCATAGCTTGGTGTCTTTTTGTGGGGACACAATTTGTCCACACCCCTCAGGATTTTTATATTGCCAAGAGGTGCCTTGGATCTTTCTGGACCCTAGCAACTCCCCTGCCAAGAGTGATGTCATCGCTGCTGCTGACGGCCTGCCACCCACCCTTCAGTGTTTAGGCAGGAACGGAGCAGAGGAGGACACAGACAGAGGTGAGGAGAAAAGGACAGGGCCCAGGTGGAGAGCGAGGCACCGACCTGGAATGCAGCGGCGCAGCAGCCAAGGCCAAGCGAGCACTTGTCTCTATCGGCAAACATTTGCATCCACCGCTTACTTTCTTGCAGCTGCTGGCCTGCTGCAGCAGATGTCCGTGGCCGAAGTCACGGATTTCTCATGGTGGTCTGAGGCTTGGTTTTGCAGCTGCTAGTAATTGGTAATTTTTTACATCCTGACATGATTGATGGCAATTGGCGACTGAACTGAGCATAGGTTAATGACCACAGTCCGGGAGGGTAGAGAATAGGGATAGTAACACTGTGCAGGGCTGCAGTCAGGTGCAGGGCCACACTGTGACTGTGCCAGGCCCAGGCAGTCACTGTCACTCAAACAAATGGCAATGCCAATAACTGATGGGGAATCTAACCACAAAAAACAGATCACTGCTGAGCATGCTTATTATAACCTGGAAATGGGAGTGGTGAACAGAACTGCATGAAAAGCTTAAGAAAAAAATCTACCTTTATTCGCCACAGCGATATAATGCAGTTGTTACATGTATACATCAAGGAATATTTCTGGGCCCCAGGAAAGGTTGCTACTGATTGTAGATATATGCAAACGTATAACCACACTTACTTTTGTTATGACCACACCCACTTTTAACTGCAGGGGCCCACAGTTGGTATTTTGCACAGGGGCCTGCTGCTGGCTGTGTCCGCCACTGAGCTACCCGCTCTGCTCTGCTGCGCCGTCGGACGGCTCAGGCCGTAGTTACCGAAGCAATACTGAGGCTGGCTGGCTGAGTGTTGTTTTGCCATGGCAAATAGCCGCTCACCACGCCAGTCCAGCACTCAGCGAATCAGTGTGCGCCCCCCTGTACATACCGCCCTCTTCATCACATCAGCTGCTGCTGATGTCATTGGCCCTCGCCCTCCCTCCTCGCTCAGTCAGCGCTGCTGAGCTCTGTGTAAAGAGCGCACAGGTCAGTGTGAGTGCTGTGCAGGAGAGAGGAGCCAGGCAGCAGGTGTCAAAAAATGTCAATGTGATGTGGAATAGGATATAATTTTACATATACATTATATGTGTGTGTGTGTGTGTGTGTGGGTGGGTGTTAAGGGGGTTTGAGGGAGGGGGGCCCAAATCAGCAACTTTGCTTAGGGCCCCATTTGGCCTTAATCCGGCTCTGATCAGTGGTTCCCCAAAATACACGTAATCAGGCATCAGCGGTTCCCCAAAAATACAGATCTGACAGCAGTTCCCCCAAAATAGGTACCCCCAGTATAGCTAACCAGGTCTATAGGTGTCCCCAGTATAAGTAGCCATGTGTATAGTTGTCCCCAGAATAGGTGGCCAGATGTAGAGATGTCACCAGAATAGGTAGCCAGGTGTATAGATGTCCTTAGAATAGGTGGTCAGGTGTATAGATATTCCCAGAATAGGTGGCCAAGTGTATAGATGTCCCCAGAATAGGTAGCAAGGTCTATAGGTGTCCCCAGTATAGCCAGGTGTCCCCAGTATATGTAACCAGGTGTTCAGGTGTCCCCAGTATAGCCAGGTGTATAGGTGTCCCCAGTATATGTAGCCAGATGTATATGTGCCCAGTATATGTAGCCAGGTGTATATGTGCCTAGTATATGTAGTCAGGTGTAAAGGTGTCCCCAGTATATGTAGCCAGGTGTATAGGTGTCCCCAGTATATGTAGCCAGGTGTATATGTGCCCAGTATATGTAGCCAGGTGTATAGGTGTCCCCAGTATATGTAGCCAGGTGTATAGGTGTCCCCAGTATAGCCAGGTGTATATGTGCCCAGTATATGTAGGCAGGGGTATATGTGCCCAATATACCTATCCAGGGGTATATGTGCCCAATATATGTAGTCAGGGGTATATGTGCCCAGTATATGTAGCCAGGGGTATATGTGGCAAGTATATGTAGCCAGGGGTATATGTGCCCAGTATATGTAGCCAGGGGTATATGTGCCCAGTATATGTAGCCAGGGGTATATGTGCCCAGTATATGTAGCCAGGGGTATATGTGCCCAGTATATGTAGCCAGGGGTATATGTGCCAGTATATGTAGCCAGGGGTATATGTGCCAGTATATGTAGCCAGGGGTATATGTGCTAGTATATGTAGCCAGGGCTATATGTGCCCAGTATATGTAGCCCGGTGTATAGATGTCCCCAGTATATATGTAGCCAGTATATATGAAAGCCTTTAAAGAGACACTGAAGCGAAAAAAAAATTATGATATAATGATTTGTATGTGTAGTACAGCTAAGAAATAAAGCATTATGAGCAGAGACATAAGTCTAACATTTGTTTCCAGTACAGGAAGAGTTAAGAAACTCCAGTTGGTATCTATGCAAATAGCCATTGAGTTCTACGACTGAAAGTCGCAGAGAGCTCTGACTTCTGATTAGGTTATCTCAACTGTATTGTGTTTTTCTTTTGCAGAGAACATTTCAGGACAGGTCAAAAGTTCACTGCCTGTTCTGTAAAAACATTTAAGGTGGCCATACACTGGTCGATTTGCCATCAGATTCGACCAACAGATAGATCCCTCTCTGATCGAATCTGATCAGAGAGGGATCGTATGGCTACCTTTACAGCAAACAGATTGTGAACCGATTTCAGCCTGAAACCGTTCACAATCTGTTGTGGTGGTGGTGCTGCTGCTGCTGCCGCCCCCGCCCGCATACATTACCTGCTCCGCCGGCACGACTCCAGTCCCCCGGTCACCGCTGCTCTGTCTGCGCTCTGGTCTCCAGGTCCAGCATGCCTCACTTCTTCTAGCCCGGCAGGAAGTTTAACCACTTCACCACTGAGGGGTTTTACCCCCTGACCACCAGAGCAATTTTCACCTTTCAGCGCTCCTTCCATTCATTCGTCTATAACTTTATCATTACTTATCGCAATGAAATGAACTATATCTTGTTTTTTCCGCCACCAATTAGGCTTTCTTTAGGTGGGACATTATGCCAAGAATTATTTTTTTCTAAATGTGTTTTAATGGGAAAATAGGAAAAATGTGGGGAAAAAAAAAATTATTTTTCAGTTTTCGGCCATTATAGTTTTTAAATAATGCATGCTGCTGTAATTAAAACCCATGAAATTTATGTGCCCTTTTGTCCCGGTTATAAAACCGTTTAAATTATGTCCCTATCACAATGTTTGGCGCCAATATTTCATTTGGAAATAAAGGTGCATTTTTTTTCAGTTTTGCGTCCATCCCTAATTACAAGCCCATAGTTTATAAAGTAACAGTGTTATACCCTCTTGACTTAAATATTTAAAAAGTTCAGTCCCTAAGGTAACTAATTATGTATTTTTTTTAATTGTAAATTTTTGAATTTTTTTTTAATTACAAAAAAAAAAAATGGGGAGTGTGGGAGGTAATGAGTTAATTTTTTGTGTAAAAGTCATTTATTTGTATGTGAAAAATGTGTAGGGTGTAGTTTACTATTTGGCCACAAGATGGCCACAGTAACTTTTTGCTTTATTGCGACCTCCAAGCCTCCTTCCGGAAGCTTGGAGGAAGAATAAGGAGGCTGGACACGTGAGTTTCTTCTCACAATGATCGCGCTGCCCATAGGAGAGCAGCGGGTCATTGTGGGGCTTAGATCAACGAACGGGAATGGATTTTCCCGTTCATTGATCTCCGGGCGAGCGGGCGGCGGCGTGTTTACTAGCGGCGGGCGGCGTGTTTACGAGCGGGAGCGCGGACAGCGTCGGGAACGCGGAAAGTACGTATTTCTCCGTCCCTGGTTGTCAAAGGATGGAAAAAGGGGCGGAGAAATACGTACGCGCGGGGGTAAAGTGGTTAAACAGTAGAGGGCGCTCTACTGTTTTAACTTCCTGCCGGGCTAGAAGAAGTGAGGCATGCCGGACCTGGAGACCAGAGCGCAGACAGAGCAGCGGTGACCGGGAGACTGGAGTCGCGCCGACGGAGCAGGTAATGTATGCGGCTCTATTGCGTCGGTCGTCGGGCACTCGAACGCCGCTAGCGATGTGCTCTTTACCCGCGGGCGATCGACGGTTATTTTCCGCACGGCGCGATCAACGGGATCGGACGAAATGGATCGAAATTCGGCGTGTAGCGTGAACGATTGCCAACAGATTCGATCCCAGTGATCGAATCTGCTGTTGAAACGGGCGCAAATCGGGCCAGTGTATGGCCAGCTTTAGAATGCTGAGTAGTGTGTAAATTGCACATATTAGAGAATTATGTAATGTTATAAAAAAAAAAAAAAAAAAAAGCTGTATAACTGAAAATAAAAATATGAGAATATTTTTTTTGCTACCAATGTTCTAATAATTACCCGTACTACACAACCAATTCATATCATAATTTTTTTTTCTCTTCAGTGTCTCTTTAAGCATGTTTTTCTTTTTTAAACAGATTAACTGTAACAGACTCGGATGGTGCTACAAATTCTACTGAAGCTTTTCTTCTGGTCCCCAAACCTGTTGATGACCCACCCATTGCCAATGCTGGACCCGATCAAGTCATAACACTTCCCCAGAATCACATCACTCTGAATGGGAATCAGAGCAGTGATGACCATCTAATTGTCGGCTATGAGTGGTCTCTAAACCCCGGCAGTTCTGGGAAACTGCTATCCATGCAGGTAAATAGGAGATAGTAGTTCTGGTAACTGGTATGGACACCTGAAGACAGTAACAGCTATAGATATGTATCTCAGACAGAAAGGCATAAACTCTATAGACAATTATATTTACTTTACTCTTGTGCTCAGAGTTATGAAAAAAAATAACAGAGCAGGTAAAGGTTTCACATTTGCCACCAGAATCCTCCAGTGTAGGTAAGAAAATGTAAGAAGAAATGTGTTGATATGAGGAACAAAGTATAATTTTATATAGGGGCTTATTTATAAACAAGAGGTGATCACTTCTTTATGCTACATTTTTAAAAATACGATTAGGCTTTTAAGATTGCCATATTTATAAAGGAGTGATCAGACTTTTTTTTTTTTATGGTAGCAATCAATGCTTTGATCAACCTCTGCAATGATCCTTGTATGACAACCTACAGCTCCAATCTCTGCATTGGAACCTTGGATAGGAAATGGTGAGCAGCTGTTCGCACACAAAAAAAATGGCCACCATTGACTTTTTAAGATCTTGTTCTGTGGCAAAAGTGGTGATCGGGTGTTGAAAAAACACCCTGTCTCCAATCTGATCAATTGAAGCTAATGACGTTCTCTTTGAATGTGGCAAATGCTGTTTGGAAATGTATAAAATAGTGATTAATACTTATAAATAGGATGATTGGCACTTATTGCCAACAATTGTTGGCAAAAGTGGAGCTCATAGGTAACAGCGAAACCCTTATAAAAATGGTGATCATTTAAAGAGAATCTGTATTGTTAAAATCGCACAAAAGTAAACATACCAGTGCGTTAGGGGACATCTCCTATTACCCTCTGTCACAATTTTGCCGCTCCCGTCCGCATTAAAAGTGGTTAAAAACAGTTTTAAAAAGTTTGTTTATAAACAAACAAAATGGCCACCAAAACAGGAAGTAGGTTGATGTACAGTATGTCCACACATAGAAAATACATCCATACACAAGCAGGCTGTATACAGCCTTCCTTTTGAATCTCAAGAGATCATTTGTGTGTTTCTTTCCCCCTGCATCTCTCATGCACTGAAGTTTCAGGCTGCTCTTTTCTTCCTGCAAACAGCTTTGCCCTTGTCTGTAATTCCTCACTATGTGAAAGCCCAGCCAGCTCAGAGGACGATTTATCCAGCTTGTAAAAGATAAGAGAGCAGAGAGAAGCTGCTCTAATCTAAATAACACACAGGCAGTGTGCATAGAGGGGCCTGGAAGGCGGAGTTCATAGCAGAACCACAACACTGAAGAACTTGGCAGCCTTCCAGACACAGGCTGACAAGTCTGACAAGAGATAGATAAGTTGATTTATTACAGAGACTGTGATAGTACAAAGTGCTGCAGTAAGCCAGAACACATTAGAATAGCTTTTGGAACTTGTAGGATGATAAAAAACAGGATGCAATTTTTGTTACGGAGTCTCTTTAAGCCAATTACCATGATTATAAATAATCAATCGCTAGATGTAAGCTGATCACCACCTTTATAAATAACCCCCAAAGGTTTTTTTTTTATAACCTTATTATTGTACATTTTCTCCTATTGTATGGTTTTGATGCTGTTTTACAGCTTGGCTGTGCAGAAGTCATTTAAGAACAGAGCCTTGTACAAGTATTAGTGGGACATCTGATGTATTTTAATGTTAATGTAAACCAGTTTTAGTAGAGCTAGGGAAGCTGCCATCTTGACCTTATTCTAAAGATGCCTATAAGGCTGATTATCCAGATATAATACTATTTGAGGTACCTTTTGCGTCAGTTATGCACCTTAAGAACAAGCATGCATATAAGATTAGCCAGAGAAAGCCTGGTCTGAATACTTATGCCAGGTGAGTATTTTATATAGCATCATAGTCAGAGAGTTAGCAATGTAGGCAGGAAACTGTTATGTTTTTTAGAAAATTGTCAGGATGGTAGCTTCCATAGATCACTAATGACAAATATACTATAGATTATTAAAATAACCATAACATTGGTATCTATGGGCTAATGTGGTTTGACCTATGCATTATACAGGGTGCACACTCCCCATACCTTCAAGCTACTGCAGCCCAGCCAGGAGTGTATGTATTTCAACTGACTGTGACTGATTCTGCCAAGCAGCAATCTAATGCCCAAGTGACTGTGACTGTGGAGCCAGGTACGTCAGCCGACTAACCATGCATGTCTGGCTTCACAGCAATATATAATATATCCTGAACAGGTTGAGATTGTTCACTCGCAAGGAAGGTCATGTTTTCCACAGCCTGCTCTTTCATAGAAGAGGTTGGTATACATGCAGATGTGACTTATACAAAAACTGCCACATGTTCATGTTTAAATTATTCAAGATCTCTGTTATGCTTTTTAAAATCACATTTATAATTGCCTGTAGGGCACAGCAAGTCAGTCTGTTCAAGGTAATCTTCCATTCCACTTGTACAGCGATTGCGATGACCTTTTTTTTTTGTGGTTCTTGGTAGTACAATTGCTGCAAAATCCTATACTGCGTATTAAAGCGCAATTGCTCCAAAATGCTGCAGGACCCACAATTGCGATTTAGGGAAATCACAATTCCTCCTGTACACATCACAATCAAGAAAGCGTGCCCCATGTTAGGGGAAAAAGATCGGTCACAAAGAAATAGCCAAAAACTCACTACTAGTGAGAAAACATGATAACTTATTGAGGATTTACCAGTAGGATTAAAAACATAAAAACATTTAAAATCTACCCTGGTGCTGAATGTTACCAGATCTCCCACAAGGTGTGAATGCAATGTACGATAAAGCAATAATCGTATTCAATGTTTAATAAATAAAGTTAAACAACTAGTGCTAAGGGCCCTTTCACACCAGAGGGATTTTTCGGCGTTTTAACGCCACGGCCGAAGTTGGCGTTTTGCTAGGTAAAAGAAAGTCCATAGACTTTCATTTTACCTTTCACATCTAACTCGGCGTTTTGGAGCGTTGCGTTTCAACACTCCCAGGAGCTTTTTCAGGGCTGTTTACAGCCGAAGTTGGCTGTTGGCGTTTCAATGATAGTCAATGGAAAACGCCAACTTCAGCGTTTTCAAAGCGTTTTCAAAGCGTTTTACAGCTAACTTGTTCACTTATTTTTATAGAAGAAAAAAAAAAAAAGGACGTTTTCATATGAGCTGTAAAACTCAAATAAACTTTCAAATAAAGTAAAATTTCCTATACATTTGAGCGCGAAAGTTATTCTGCTACATGTCTTTGATAAAAAAAAAACCATTCAGTGTATATTTATTGGATTGGGTAAAAGTTATAGCGTTTACAAACTATGGTGCCAAAAGTGAATTTTCCCATTTTCAAGCATCTCTGACTTTTCTGCGCACCTGTCAGGTTTCATGAGGGGCTAAAATTCCAGGATAGTACAAATACCCCCCAAATGACCCCATTTTGGAAAGAAGACATCCTAAAGTATTCAGTGAGAGACATGGTGAGTTCATAGAAGATTTTATTTTTTGTCACAAGTTAGCGGAAAATGACACTTTGTGACAACAACAACAAAAAAAAAAGTTTCCATTTCTTCTAACTTGCGACAAAAAAAATTTAAATCTGCCACGGACTCACTATGCTCCTCTCTGAATACCTTGAAGTGTCTACTTTCCAAAATGGGGTCATTTGTGGGGTGTGTTCACTGTCCTGGCATTTTGGGGGGTGCCTAATTGTAAGCACCCCTGTAAAGCCTAAAGATGCTCATTGGACTTTGGGCCCCTTAGCGCAGTTAGGCTGCAAAAAAGTGCCACACATGTGGTATTGCCGTACTCAGGAGAAGTAGTATAATGTGTTTTGGGGTGTATTTTTACACATACCCATGCTGGGTGGGAGAAATATCTCCGTAAATGACAATTGTTTTATTTTTTTTTACACACAATTGTCTATTTATAGAGATATTTCTCCCACTCAGCATGGGTATGTGGAAAAATACACCCCAAAACACATTATACTACTTCTCCTGAGTACGGCGATACCACATGTGTGGCACTTTTTTGCACCCTAACTGCGCTAAGGGGCCCAAAGTTCAATGAGTACTTTTAGGATTTCACAGGTCATTTTGAGAAATTTCGTTTCAAGACTACTCCTCACGGTTTAGGGCCCCTAAAATGCCAGGACAGTATAGGAACCCCACAAATTACCCCATTTTAGAAAGAAGACACCCCAAGGTATTCCGTTAGGAGGATGGTGAGTTCATAGAAGATTTTTTTTTGTCACAAGTTAGCGGAAATTGATTTTAATTGTTTTTTTTCACAAAGTGTCATTTTCCGCTAACTTGTGACAAAAAATAAAATCTTCTATGAACTCACCATACTCCTAACGGAATACCTTGGGGTGTCTTCTTTCTAAAATGGGGTCATTTGTGGGGTTCCTATACTGCCCTGGCATTTTAGGGGCCCTAAACCGTGAGGAGTAGTCTTGAAACCAAATGTCGCAAAATGACCTGTGAAATCCTAAAGGTACTCATTGGACAGTTAGGCTGCAAAAAATTGTCACACATGTGGTATCGCCGTCATGTGGTATCGCCGTACTCAGAAGAAGTAGTATAATGTGTTTTGTGGTGTATTTTTACATATAACCATGCTGGGTGGGAGAAATATCTCTGTAAATGACACATTTTTGATTTTTTTTTACACACAATTGTCCATTTACAGAGAGATTTCTCCCACCCAGCATGGGTATGTGTAAAAATACACCACAAAACACATTATACTACTTCTCCTGAGTATGGCGATACCACATGTGTGACACTTTTTTGCAGCCTAGGTGCGCTAAGGGGCCCAACGTCCTATTCACAGGTCATTTTGAGGCATTTGTTTTCTAGACTACTGCTCACGGTTTAGGGCCCCTAAAATGCCAGGGCAGTATAGGAACCCCACAAGTGACCCCATTTTAGAAAGAAGACACCCCAAGGTATTCCGTTAGGGGTATGGTGAGTTCATAGAAGATTTTATTTTTTGTCACAAGTTAGTGAAAAATGACACTTTGTGAAAAAAACAATAAAAATCCAATTTCCGCTAACTTTTGACAAAAAATAAAATCTTCTATGAACTCATCATACACCTAACAGAATACCTTGGGGTGTCTTCTTTCTAAAATGGGGTCACTTGTGGGGTTCCTATACTGCCCTGGCATTTTACGGGCCCAAAACTGTGAGTAGTCTGGAAACCAAATTTCTCAAAATGACTGTTCAGGGGTATAAGCATCTGCAAATTTTGATGACAGGTGGTCTATGAGGGGGCAAATTTTGTGGAACCGGTCATAAGCAGGGTGGCCTCTTAGATGACAGGATGTTTTGGGCCTGATCTGATGGATAGGAGTGCTAGGGGGGTGACAGGAGGTGATTGATGGGTGTCTCAGGGGGCGGTTAGAGGGGAAAATAGATGCAATCAATGCACTGGGGAGGTGATCGGAAGGGGGTCTGAGGGGGATCTGAGGGTTTGGCCAAGTGATCAGGAGCCCACATGGGGCAAATTAGGGCCTGATCTGATGGGTAGGTGTGCTAGGGGGTGACAGGAGGTGATTGATGGGTGTCTCAAGGTGTGATTAGAGGGGGGAAATAGATGCAAGCAATGCACTAGCGAGGTGATCAGGGCTGGGGTCTGAGGGCGTTCTGAAGTGTGGGAGGGTGATTGGGTGCCCGCAAGGGGCAGATTAGGGTCTAATCTGATGGGTAACAGTGACAGGTGGTGATAGGGGGTGATTGATGGGTAATTAGTGGGTGTTTAGAGGAGAGAAGAGATGTAAACACTGCACTTGGGAGGTGATCTGATGTCGGATCTGCGGGCGATCTACTGGTGTGGGTGGGTGATCAGATTGCCCGCAAGGGGCAGGTTAGGGGCTGATTGATGGGTGGCAGTGACAGGGGGTGATTGATGGGTGGCAGTGACAGGGGGTGATTGATGGGTGATTGATAGGTGATTGACAGGTGATCAGTGGGTTATTACAGGGAATAACAGATGTAAATATTGCACTGGCGAATTGATAAGGGGGGGTCTGAGGGCAATCTGAGCGTGTGGGCGGGTGATTGGGTGCCCGCAAGGGGCAGATTAGGGTCTAATCTGATGGGTAACAGTGACAGGTGGTGATAGGGGGTGATTGATGGGTGATTGATGGGTAATTAGTGGGTGTTTAGAGGAGAGAAGAGATGTAAACACTGCACTTGGGAGGTGATCTGATGTCGGATCTGCGGGCGATCTATTGGTGTGGGTGGGTGATCAGATTGCCCGCAAGGGGCAGGTTAGGGGCTGATTGATGGGTAGCAGTGACAGGGGGTGATTGACGGGTGATTGACGGGTGATTGACAGGTGATCAGGGGGATAGATGCATACAGTACACGGGGGGGGGGTCTGGGTAGAATCTGAGGGGTGGGGGGGGGTGATCGGGAGGGAGTAGGGGGCAGATTAGGGACTAAAAAAAAAAATAGCGTTGACAGATAGTGACAGGGAGTGATTGATGGGTGATTAGGGGGGTGACTGGGTGCAAACAGTGGTCTGGGGGGTGGGCAGGGGGGGAGTCTGAGGGGTGCTGTGGGCGATCAGGGGGCTGGGGGGGGGGGAATCAGTGTGCTTGGGTGCAGACTAGGGTGGCTGCAGCCTGCCCTGGTGGTCCCTCGGACACTGGGACCACCAGGGCAGGAGGCAGCCAGTATAATAGGCTTTGTATACATTACAAAGCCTATTATACATGCGTGCAGCGGCGATCCGGGTGCTAGTAACCCGCCGGCGCTTCCGAACAGCCGGCGGGTTACAGCGAACGGTGGGCGGAGCCAGTCCCCGGCGGGCTGATCGCGTCACGAATGACGCGATCGCCGCATAGCCACTCCCGTAGCCGCCCCCGGTCCTCAAGTGGTTTATTGGCTCTGCTTACACATGCATATATATTTTTTTTACACAACACCGGCTTTGTGCGCTGATCAGAGCGCACTATGGCCTGATGTCAGATGTAGACAGCGTGCACTGGTTGAAACGCATGCTAAACTAGAAATTTGTGCGTGGCCACGCTCATCAGTACTTTCATGTGATCCTTTCAGGGCCAATAAGAATGAATTCCGGTTCTTTGCTAATTAGCCTCCTCTGAAGCAGCAGTGAAGCTGCGAGCACTTAAGGCTATCTTCCTGTTTCCACCTCGGTGTCGGTTCTTGAGTAAGCTCTCCTCGCCTTTAACACTGCACTTATATTTGCACTTTTTTTCAGGCACTTTATACTTATTTCCCTACGGGTCTTATATTTGTTGATGAGCACCTTTAGTATAGGTCTTGCTGTTGTCATTTATGCACAAGGCACTTTCTTTGGATTTTAATGTATTGTGTTTTTTGCAGCACTGTTTTTTTATAATCATGTCTTTGAAGACACTAAACATTATGGATTGTTTACAGCACTAGTTGTTTACCCTTATTTATTATACATTGGATATGATTATTGCTATATTGTACATTGCATTGGCACCTTGTGGGAGCAACGGATTACATTTAGCACCAGGGTAGATTTTAAATGTTTTTATATTTTTAATTCTAAATCCATAATAAATTATCATGTTTTCTCACTAGTTTTTGGCTATTTATTTGTGACTTATCTTTTTTCCCCTAACATGGGGCACTCTTTCTTGATTGTGATGCTTAATGTGCCCTAGTGTGGGATGCAAATAGCTTTAGTTATTTATTAGTTCTACAAATATTTGTAAAAATAATTCCTTCTGTTGAATCACCTCCATTGACTTTCACTAGCCTGGCGTTTTTTAAATAACTGGTAAAAGGCTGAAACAGCTGCCATGGGTCCCAGGCCTCAACCTGATTTCTGTTGAAATGTCTGGTCAGGTTTAGGGGACTTTAGAAAAGCAAACCTTTTGTATTTCATAAATAAATATATAATCTTGCACTAAATAATAATTGCACATATTTAAATCTCTAGCAGTAGAAGAACAGAGGCGCCAGCAGGATAAAAGTGGATAAAAACTTTAAAATTTGCTGGGAGGAAGCGGTGGACTTACCTCCATAAAGCAGACACGAAAGACTGTCTGGATAGTAGTCACATTTATTAATTAGTACCCCAAAACAGTGCAACGCGTTTCGCAGGCCCAGCCCGCTTCATCAGGCAATAAACATGGGGACAAGACAGAATTTCAGCAATAGCCAGTGTAGCGCCTCACTGTTTTGGGGTACTAATTAATAAATGTGACTACTATCCAGACAGTCTTTCGTGTCTGCTTTATGGAGGTAAGTCCACAGCTTCCTCCCAGCAAATTTTAAAGTTTTTATCCACTTTAATCCTGCTGGCGCCTCTGTTTTTCTACTGCTATACCGTGTCCACCCCTGGTGGAGGGGTGATCTACCCCCTTTCGCATCTACAGAGAGCGACTTGTTATCCCTGAGTGAGGACAAGTCTAATCTCCTCACCTGCCTATACAGTGGTTGCCTCTGTGGTAACCCACGTTTGTGAGTATAATTTTCTCACGATAACCTTCACTTAATTTATGCTTAACATACTACACTATATTGGGCTCTCGGTTTCTCTACACTTTATATTTAAATCTCTATTTAATACTTGATACTTAATTCCTGCAGAAAATAACAGTCCACCTGTAGCAGAGATCGGACCGGATAAAGAACTGACGTTTCCTGTGGATTCTACAACACTAGATGGTAGTAAAAGTAAAGATGACCATGGCATTGTGTCCTATGAATGGGAAAACATCAGGTATTAAAAGTGTTAACCTGTCTGCATTACATACAATCTATAGTCGTGTCAGTGAACTATGAAAATATATAAAATTAACCTTCTCATATGGGAGGTTTGTGTTAAAGTGCACCGTGGGGGTGGGTGGAGTGCTTTTCATTACTTATCTACGGGGAGTTGCTCCCCCCTCCCCTATCCATATAGGATCTGCCATCTTCCAAAAATACCACTTATAATTTACATTGATTAGGATGATTGCTTTCAGTGAAATCAGTAAACAGTAGAACTCCTGCACTTTAAACAGTAATAGATCTTTGTTTTCAATAGAAGGGTTAATCAACATGGTCCATTATAACAAACATACATAATGTCAAATATAAATGCTGACCACTGCAGCCATACACGAAAGACTCTTACCTCACAAACAACTCCTGAATCCTGTAGTTTAGCTCCGGCTGATCTGATCAAATGCTCAAATGTCTTTGCCGCATTTGAAATCTCAAATACTCCAGCCTCAGAACAATTCCTGCAAATTCTCAGATACTGCACATTGCTCAGCCATTGCAGCAAATGGCAACTGTCTAAGAGAATAAAGCTGTTTGTATGCACATTTTTAAACAAAGTTTTAGTGTGTATTTTTTCATCCTTTCTAGTATAAATGGTCAAGTCCAGAAATTTGATTTCAGTCCTGCTGAACTCCCGACGGAACTTCATATTAAATTCGTCTACATACATTCAGCCATTGTAAAAAGGTCATCAGCTTTGTCTCCCCTCCTCTCCACACAAAAATGGTTTTGTCAATGTACCACTTCTAGAGTGCGAGGTCTGCACCTGGGCCCTCCGGGTCGTACAGAACAAACTTTTCCCAGTATGCCATAAATTAATTTGCAAACCTAAAACCCAGTGTGGTCCCAACCTTCTGCATCAAACGTAAAATAATTATGAAATAGATAGCATGCTCAATAAACACAATCTGATCTGCCGGCATGTCAGTTAGCCTCCCTAAAAATAATTTTACAACTGTTAGTACTTTTTTGGTAATTTATTACGGTGCCTAAGGAACTCATATCGACTACACACAAGATATAATCCTGTTCCCATTTCAAGTCTTTCAGGATACACAGACAGTCTTTTGCAAAAAAAATAATAATAATAATAATTAAACATGGATGTATTCTAAAAGATTGGCCATCAATGAGCCAATCCCTGATATAATCTGTCTACCCCTGTCTGGGTTGTTGACATTCTTATGTATTTTGGGTAAGTGGTAATACACCTGGGGCCATATGCAATTTATTTTTTCACTTTTGAAAAAGTACCAAAAAGTAGGTGAAAAGGTACTGAAAAGGTTATGAAATCTCCCAGTTGAAAACTCAGGTGAAAAATGTAATTGCATATGGACCCTGGAGTCAGGGTGATCTTGTACAGTAAAGTTATAGTCTCTCTGCAGTAACATCCCCTTATCCTTCCTTCATCTAGCCAACACACATAAATCCTCTAAAAACTTCCAACAGGGATCCCTTTTTAATGGCTCATAAGTCTTAGTGTGGTTTAACTGCCATCTTGCTTCCTTCATATACTCGTCTATCTCCTGTATCACCGCTTTCTCCCTTTCCACTGTCTGTCAAGTGAACCTAAGCAGTGGCCTGTTCTGGTTGACGTGTTTCTCTGTAAAAAAAAAAAAAAATCAGAGACAATTGTTACATGAACTTTTTTAACTCTGATAAAGGTGTCAAACTTGTGAATCTTTGATGTGGGGGCATACTTCATTCCCTTATACAAGAGTGAAACCTCAGATATAGTCCGTTCCCTCTTACTCAAGTTGTAAACACCCTCTGTATTTTTCCCAGGACCTATACTTACTACCGGGATATTCTTTTTTGAAGAGCATCCCCTCCCTCTACTAGCCCTGATATTGTCCTGTTTTGGGGCGCAGGGGGAAACCCCAGCTGTTAATCCGCCCTTGGAATGATCCCCGGGTTGCTACCTTATCTGATATTGATGGTTTAACCAAGGGTATCCCCATTTGTCCTCCAGAATTTATCTTTGGCATTACAGGTGTTTGTTATAATGAACCATGTTGATTATCTCTTTTATTCAAAATATAAATGTATTACTGTTTCAAGCTCAGGAGTTTTATTATTTACTGTTTTGCTTTGGAGTAGGAGTTCTCCCATTATTCTCCAAGCAGCTTCTCTATTGTATGATCAGTAATGCACACGGTTTTAGTTTTAGTTTGATTGCATCCAGGAGTTGTTTAGTTTTGGGTTTAGTTCGGCTTTAAAGAGACACTGAAACGAAAAAAAAAATGATATTATGATTTGTATGTGTAGTACAGCTAAGAAATAAAACATTAAGATCAGATACATCAGTCTAATTGTTTCCAGTACAGGAAGAGTTAAGAAACTCCAGTTGTTATCTCTATGCAAAAAAGCAATTACGGTAAGCTCTGCGACTTTCAAAGTCATGGAGAGGGCTGTTATCTGACTTTTATTATCTCAAGTGTTATTCAACTATTTACTTTTTCTCTACCAGAGGAGAGGTCATTAGTTCACAGACTGCTCTGAAAGAATCATTTTGAATGCTGAGTGTTGTGTAATCTGCACATATTATAGAATTATGCAATGTTAGAAAAAACACTATATACCTGAAAATAAAAATATGAGAATATTTTCTTTGCTGCTAAACTTCTAGTAATTATTCATAGTACACAACCAATTCATTATATCATATTTTTTTTTTCGCTTCAGTGTCTCTTTAAGTGAAAACCATGAAGCTTGACAACGAGAGAAGCACAGCTGGGTTCCGCTGAACCTGCACAACTAAGGGGAAAAAATTCACGTAATTGAATTACATACAGGAAACTCTTGGTGCTTTGTATCTATAATTATGGTTTAGAAATTTAGAATGCCTGCCAGGCTCCCCATCGGGTTTCTAGGTAACATAAAGCATTCAAGACAATATCTTAGATGCGTTTTAAAGAGTAACATCTGTTCCGGAAAGTGACATTCATTATGATACATTCGTTTATCTTCACACCACCTAGCAAACTATGATGAATAGAGAAAAGAAAAACGAGAAAGAACAAGCCACTTTCATTGTTATAGTAAATGGTCAGACACAAAACTCAGATGACGTTATACAACCTCAGCCTATGGTTTTGTTTTTTCTTTTGCAATTATTTTGTTTCATTTCTTTTTGTAGGTTCTGTATAAAAACATATCTTGTTACTTTAATTATTGTAGATCTATATAGCACCGACATTATCTGTGGCGCTTTACAATTAAAGTGACACTAGGTATAGAGAAAATGATATGATTCAGACAAGGTTTATACCATCATGCAGAATACCAAGTAGGATGTACACAGCAGAAGAGCAAGACAATAAACAGCAATATTATTATTATTTATAAAGTGCCAACATATTCCGTAGTGCTGTACAGCAAAAATGTGACACATTTATAGAGGTACAGGGGTTGGACAAAATAATGGAAACACCGAACATTTTGGCATCATAATCTTTGAACATGTTTTAGGCAATCAAAACTTGACATATGTTAATTTTTTTTGTTTATTATTTTTATTTGATATGTTTAATTAAAGTAATAGTTTTTTTACAGATATTTAAACCAAAGTTGGTTATATTTTATAAAAATGGCAAATTCCTCATACTTTCAAAGAGGCCAAATTGTTGGTGCTCGTATGGCAGGCGCTACTGTAACAGAAACTGCCCAAATGCTTGGCATTTTTAAGAGGTACTGTCTCAAAATTAATGCCTGCCTTTGAAAGAGAAGGAAAAACATCCTCAGCAAGGCACAATTGTGGCCGAAGTTGTCTGAGAGAGACCGTCGGACTCTAAATCAAATTGTTAGAAAAGCTTGCAAGACTACGGCTCCTATAATCACTGCAGAGCTGAGTGAACACCTACAGAACCCAGTTTCCACAAAAACTGTTCATCGGGAGCTGCACAAATCTGGATTCCATGGAAGAACTGCAATTAGAAAACCTCTGCTTTTAAAGACAAATGTTTCAAAGCATTTAGAGTGGTGTAGAAACCACCAGAATTGGTCCCTCGAGCAGTGGAAAAATGTGATTTTCTCTGACGAATCATCGTTTACCTTATTTCCGCCCTCCGTCCGAGTGTACATTTGGAGACACCCGAAAGAAGCAAGTCATCCAGACTGCCTTCTCCCAATCGAAAAACATTGCAGGGGGTTCTGTGATGATCTGGGGTGCTATTGCTTGGAAATCTGCTAGGCCAATGATTTCCCTTCATGGAAGAATTAACAGCCGAGACTATTTAGGAATTTTGGACTACCAAGTTCATCCTATGGTTCAAGAACTGGTTCTGGAGGGGAATGCCATCTTTCAAGATGATAATGCCCCAATCCATACAGCTGGAATTGTCAAAGAATGGCACGAGGAACATTCTAATGAAGTTGAGCATCTCATCTGGCCACCACAATCCCCAGACCTCAACATTATTGAGCATTTATGGTCGTTATTAGAGATTCAAGTAAGAAGTCGATTTCCGCTGCCATCGTCTCTAAAAGAACTGGAGGGTGATTTAACTGAAGCATGGGCTAAAATTCCTTTGTAAACAATTCACAATTTGTATGAATCAATACCTCGGAGAATTGAGGCTGTAATTGCCGCAAAAGGTGGACCTACACCATATTAAAATATATTTTGTTGATTTTCAAGGTGTTTCCATTATTTTGTCCAACCGCTGTGTATAGCTTACAGTCTAAAGGAATAAAGTGATGAAAAACATGTCTGTAAATCGGTAAGTTATGCTGTTCTGACCAGGTAAGACCAAGCTGGGTCTGTAACTGATTGACATGTCCCAGGTCAGGTTATAAGCTTGTCTGAAAAGGTGAATTTTAAGTTTGCATCTGGAGGAATGGCAAGTGCCAAATGGAATGTGGAAGGCAGATCCAGAGGAGAGGAGTGGCTCACCAGAAGTTCTGAATGAGGTTGAGGGAGGAGTTGATAATCTATAATACTAAATAACAGTTGTAATTAGCTGTGCACAACACAACTGCCGCCTTCTGTGCTCGCGCAGTGGGCAGACTTTGGTGTACGCATGTGCAGGCTTTGGGCAGCAGTGGCATGTGCAGGCTTTGGGCAGCAGTGGCATGTGCACAGGATTTGGGCAGCAGTGGCATGTGCACAGGCTTTGGGCAGCAGTGGCATGTGCACAGGCTTTGGGCAGCAGTGGCATGTGCAGGCTTTGGGCAGCAGTGCCATGTGCACAGGATTTGGGCAGCAGTGGCATGTGCACAGGATTTAGGCAGCAGTGGCATGTGCACAGGCTTTTGGGCAGTATGGGGCTCTGTGGCGGTTGTGGTGTGCAATTCTTTGTCGTGTATAAGGGCTCTGGGGCAATAGTGGTGTGTGGTTCTTTTGAGAGTTGCAGTTTTACTGGTTGTTTTACAATTAGAATTATGTTAAAGCCTTGGTAAACCCTAGACCTTATTTTCTTTGTCTTTAGATACAGTAGATCAAGAAAAAGTTAGAATATCTGCTAGGTTTTTATTGCTGACAGGGTTGTCAAAGAAAAGGGAGTGATGAAAAATCTGAACAAGGTCAAGCAAAACTCTGCCTGTATAGTTTAGGTGATTTTAACTATTGCTAGGTCTTTATGTTGATCTTTGTCCCTGTTAGGGAAACATCATTAACTTCCTGTCCCACTCACAGATGTCACACAAGAAACAGACTGGGAGAAATGTCCTCATTTGGGACACAGAACACTCTTGCAGTGGTTCTAAGCCATCCACATTCTAAAGCTGAAATAACTTGGTTTACCTGGGCTTAAATATTGAAAACTAATTCTAACAATGAAATAAATTTGCAAATATATGAACCAACAGCAATAAATGTGGGACAAATAGCTACTAAATGAATTTCTAACAAAAGTGGAGAATTTACTGTTTCGATAACAAGTTTAACAATTAGGCTTTCAGTGAGTCTGTTTCCCTGATTATACATTATTTTATAGCCTCCCCCTCCCAGTTATGTATGGTCACCCCAGCAGTCCCTCCCCTCTCCATAGCAACTATACAGCATGTTTCACCTATTGACAGCAACTGCGGGATTTTGAGAGGTTATACATTACATTTGAATGTACACTTATTTTTGCTTTTACATTGCTTAGCTAAACAGCATTCTTGTCATTGTTACAGTGGGCCTACCCCAGTTACAATTCAGGACAATGATAAGCCAGTAGCTGTTATTTCTGCTCTACACATTGGATTATACCGGTTCCGTCTGACTATCAAAGACCAACAAGGTTTAAGCAGCACAGCTGTGGTCTCTGTCACAGTAAAAGAAGGTAAATATGATGAGGTATATATTTCATAATAATCAATGTATCGTGATTTTTTTTCTTGCATATTTAGCAGACGCTTCTCTACCAACAAACTATATACTAGTTTCGGCTGAAGACAAATCTGTGGAACTTTATTTGAGTATGTAGACTGTGAGACACAGAATACGGTATCTGTTTCCATTGTCATTCATCATAGGTTCCTTTTACTAGATTATGGTTCTGTAAATGCTCTACGAGTGCTGTTGTATTTCAAGATGCCATTAGGTTTCATAAAAAATATAAAACTATTAAAATGACTAATTGTACTTTAAGTACCATCGCCAGTCATTGCATTCCTCTATGGGTAGCTATCCACAGGGCAGTCAGACAGCTCGCTAAATAAATGAAATATTAATTTATGTTACTGTCTAGGAGTGATCAATGAGATGCAAATGATTTCTCATGTAAATTATATGCAGCTTGGAATTGGACCAATCAGAATAACTTCCTGTCAATTTTTACTGGTCTAAGTTTAATAGTGTTGGTTTTCCAGTGTTGGTTCAACCCACATTGTGCAGTTTTTTTTGTCTGAAAGATCAGAATTGCCTTTTGTTTGTTTTTATTAATTTTCACACCCTGATAATTAAATATTCACATACAATATATGTGCACATAATTAGTATGCACACCTTTAATTAATGCAGGGGTGTCAAACTAAAATACAAAGTGGGCCGAAATTGAACACTGAGGCCAAGTCATGGGCTAACCTCAATTTCTAGTGTCTACCTCCCCCCCCCCCCCACTCCTTATAAAGTTCCCTGGTGTCTAGTGGCCCTCACCTATACAGTTCCCTGGTGTCTAATACATCCTTCCTCCCCTTTACAGTTCCTGACTGTCTAGTGACTACCCTCCCTTGCCTATACAGCTCACTGGTGTCTAGTGCTTTTCCCCTCTCTCCCCATATGGCTTCCCTGGTGATCTAGGGCTTTACCTACAATATAGCATCCCTGGTGGTCTAGAGTGGGCCAAACATAATGCAAAATGGAGAAACCACTTGGGGCCAAATTTGATGGCTCTGAGGGCCAGATTTGGACATGTATGAATTAATGGGATCTGAAAATAAAAAAGCAATTTTTGGGTTTTTATCTGTAAAGGAAACTAAACTAAAACTCAAACAACATCACCAATGACAAATGCTTTTGATGGCTTCTTCTTTTGTTCAAGGGTGTCTGTTCCAGTTTGACATAGATGACCTCTTTTTCCCCAGTCCTCTTATCTGTACAAATGTGCACCCTGTCATCTGCGGAAGGGATTTATCATTTTCTACATAAGAGATGTAGGTAGACTGCAGAATATTGATCGGCAGGGTTGCCATCCTATGTTGGGCTAACAAACATTTACAACTTCTCTGAGACATATAAAGCATACATATCAAGTGCAATAACCCCTAGAGGAGCTTTAATGCTTGAGGATAGCAAATGTATTATCTGGGTATAAGGATGTTGCTATTTGCTTGGGGTTCTGATCAATTACATGAGATGCTTAGTTTGGACACATTTCTTTTTACAGGTAAAAACAGCCCACCTAAGGCTCATGCAGGTGGAACACATGTTCTCGTTCTCCCTAATAATTCAATTTCATTGGATGGATCAAAGTCTGTTGATGATCAGGGGATAGTATCATATCAGTGGACAAGGGATGGCCAGAGTCCAGCAGCTGGGGTACATTTACACCTTTATTCTTCCTTGTCTTGAATCTGTTTTTATATGGCAGCTATAAAAAATAATAATTAGAACATACTAATGAGCCAGTCAACCCAAAAGTTACAGTTCTAAGTGTGGTCTGGTCACATAAGTCACCTTACTATTAGAGGCTTCAGCAGAGGACTTCATTGAGGCTGTCAGTGCTAAACTGTAGTGTTGTGGTGCTCACACCTAAGGTGTATACACGCCTTTGATGGATGTTGCCCATCGGGGATCAGTACCTGATTCCCTTTGGTACCACAGCTGGTCCAGGCTGCACACACGACACACTGTGTTGTTATTCAGGGGGACGACGAGCAGCATGTGTGAAGTCACAGGGGGTCGAGTAGATACATCTAGCGGTTCGCTGACGTGTCGGGGGTCACCGACTGCGTACTCACACTTGATTATCGACTGATGTGGCTGTTATCGGCCGCCTCAGCCAACTTTAGTCAGGCATGCGTACGAGGCTCTAGTTGTAGGTGCTCCTAATCTTTCTAATGAAATGTGCAAGATATGAGACAACTTAAAAAAATGGAGGAGTCAGAGTTCCCTAACATTGCAGGGAAGAATTTGAGGACAAAATCTCATTACAAGAGTCCCCAACTAAATATTTAAAGTCTGCTGTGCATGTCTCAAAATGACATACATTTGAGTGGACTAATTTCAATCTGATCTGCAGTAATGTGTATTGAACCAGAGTATGGTGCTTTTGCCGAAGCAAAGGACAGAGCAATAATAAACATCCATTATACAAAAGGTAATGCACAGCAATTACAGTCACTCAATATATGCAGTTATAGTATGAGGAGCCAAGCAGAAATGATGCATTGACAAATAGTAGTAGAGATAGTAGTCACATACTATTTATTTTGCATCTCATATACTAAAATCCACAAAAAAGATAAAAATGAGACAATATTACAAACAGATCTGTAATGAAAAACACCCCAAACATCCAAACTCACTCCTTCACACACATTCAAACCATGTAGAAGGGCCCTTCTATATAAAAATTGCATTAATAAATCTAACCATACGGCGTGGAGAGCAGTAAGGAGACGGTTCACTAAGAGGCAGACTTGAGTCCGCGGTGGAAACTCTCGTGGGGTTCAACCGATCCATCCTGCAGCAAGACCCACTATGGAACTGTGAGTTGGATTACATGATCTTAAGCTGGAAAAAGATTATATGATTATACAGCCTTGGGAAACAGACACTAGTTGAAAAGCGGGATAGGCTCCCTATGAAGTTGTTTGAAGATACGACTTTCTTTTTTATTTCCTCCTTCTTATTTTATTAATGCAATTTTTATATAGAAGGGCCCTTCTACATGGTTTGAATGTGTGTGAAGGAGTGAGTTTGGATGTTTGGGGTGTTTTTCATTACAGATCTGTTTGTAATATTGTCTCATTTTTATCTTTTTTGTGGATTTTAGTATATGAGATGCAAAATAAATAGTAATTGAGCTATAGAATCAGAGCGCGTGTCAGAATTGTTATACTACTTGATCCGTTATTTGTGAGGGTTTGAGGGATCCCTCAGCTGACTACGCAGCTCATTTTTAGGATACTCCAGCGCTGGGTAGTGTATACAATTGAGATAGTAGTCACAGTAGAATGAAGTGTGCCAGAGGAGCCACAACATCATTCTAACTTATAAAACCTCCATTTATTACCTCTTCTTTAAAAACAGCATCTTTAAAGCCACTAGCAAAAAAGTAACAATAATTACAACCTGATAGCATAGCAATATGAGACTCAAGCACAGACAAGGTGGTGCATGTAGGAATGGTCACCATTCACTTCACCTTTAGTGCTTAGTCAAGTCCATGTCTTACATATATGATCTTGGCAAAGTGCTAATGGTGGCATAAAACATTGACCGTTCCTCTATATACCTCCTTGTATTTGCCTAAGAGTTGCAGTATATTGCCATGCTATCAGGCAGTATTGTTTATACTTTGTTGCTGGTGGTCTCATGCATGTATTTTTAAAGCGCAATTGTTAAGGTGGCCATACACCACTCTACTGGGATTTTCCATTACTGCCGATCGATCCCGTTGATGGGTTTCAGGCATAAATCAATTGAGATATCGATCGATTGGCCATTTTGTGGTACCAATTCTCCTTTGATTGGCCCGCAAAATTGAGTGATGTATGTGCACTCTTATGTCTTGATGGAGATTTGGAAATGTTCCCAGCACTACAGGGCAAATCTATGTATGAACACATTGTGGTTGTAAAAGAAAAAAAGTGTATCATTTGATGTGCATTAGAAGCTGAAATAAGCAGGTTAATGTGATAACGTTTACTGGCCAGCTTGGAGACACTTTAGGAAAGCTATGAAATGTCATCAATTAAATACCCCAAGCTAGCAAATAAATTATAACATTTTTAAGAAACACTACTGCCAATTTATCAAATATCATCATTAGTGTTTTAGTGTATGATTATTATTATTATTATTATATATTAAAATAATGTTATTATATATTTAGTGTAAAAAGGAAAGCTTATTAGCATCTGATCTAAGGTATAAAGCAGAACAGATGTCTTGTAGCACCTTCAAAATTTTTACATTGTGAATAAGGAGGAGATGTCTGGCACTGTTTAAGCTGTTTTATTCAAAGGATGAGTACAGTGGTGTAGACACACAGTTTGGCCTAGTGCACACCGGAGCGTTTCCGCTGCGGTTTGCGATCTGCTTGCGGGTGCGGATCTGCTAGGGTAATGCATTTCAATGGGGTGGTGCACACCAGAGCGGGTGGCGTTTTGCAGAAACGCATACTCCCGGGCTGCAGCAGATTTTGGATTGCGGATGCGTTTCTGCCTCAATGTTAAGTATAGGAAAAACGTTTTTTGTTACAGTAGCTGTTCAGTAACAGCTTTACTGTAACAATACATGAAATCTACTACACCAAAACCGCTACACAAAACCGCAAAACGCTAGCTGAAACGCTGCAGAAAAATAAGAAAAAGCGTTTCAAAATCTGCTAGCATTTTGCGGATCTGCTAGCGGTTTTTGGTGTGCACCAGGCCAAAGTGTGCATTAAGAGTACCTGCTGGATGAGCGGGCAGTGGGTGTAGGGCACTGGCCCTGCCTGACGGACATTTCACTCACAAAGAGCTGCTTTCAAGGCAAAAATGCAATGTCGTGCAGAGCGCAATGGTGAGATTAAACCGTGGGGGAGGGAGAGAAGGGACTCGCGCCTCCGTGTGGACTTCAGCATTACGCTCCGCCCCTGTGCACCTCACTTCCATGTCATCATTGAGACTATTGTCTCCATCTGTTGACAGAAGCAAAGACCATGGCCATGGCTGCAGTGAGGCTTGCGTATATTCACAATGCCTCTGGGTAATATTAACCCTTGCAGTGACGACCACCACTTTGCCACACATCAATTAGAAGGTAAAAAGGGGAGTGAAGAAAAGTACTAATATTAATTGATCAAAATTGTACAGACCAAGTCTGATAATTAGGCATGAATGATTTCAGTAAAGAGAGGGTAGATATTGAGAATAGAATAATAGAGGGAAATGAACATCTATTGGTATCACAGAAAGATAATCCCCAGATGGGGAAAGGAAAAGAGAAAAGGGGGGGGGGGGGTGGAGGAAAATAGGGTTGGGGATAAAAAGGAGTTTCCTATAACCAAGAAGGGACCGCAATACAATTACTAAATGTTTACTTTACTGGAGGGCTAGGAAGGTTTTAGTAGGATTTTGAAACTCACGGTAATCTACAGCCATCAAGAAGATGATCTTACACCTTTGATCAAATGACAAATCTTATTGAGGTCAATAGTGTGCTGACTTATTCGTAAACATGTTTGCTAAATATAGCACACATATAAGCTGTAATTATGTTTCAATACAAAATCAGATGGTTCTTCCTTGTTTTGGTGTACTGTATTATTGTTTTCCTTCATTTTACCTTTGCATCCGTTTTTCTAAGTATACAAATGTCATCTATACTGGACAGGAGGTGATTGACGCATCTGAACACAAGCCGGTTCTTCAGCTCACCAATCTGGTGGAAGGAATTTATCTCTTTCATTTGAAAGTCACAGATGCAAACGGAGAGTCAGACATGGACACAGCCACAGTGGAAGTGCGTCCTGGTATGAATGTTCATACAAAAACAGGGAGATCACAATTCATAATGTACGCTAAACGCATATCTAGTTCCTTGAACCAGAAACAGAAAATGGGGTAACATTCACTAAATGGCTCATATGTGATACATGAAAAGCAAAAACCATCACCTTAAAATCCAATCTTTATACATTAAACAATATAAACAACATCTAAGCAAAGAATGATGGAGGATATTCTCAAGTTCTCTATCCACTGAAACAACACTTATTAACAATTTTTAGTACAATCTTAATGATCATGTAACAAAGGAGTATGTTGGTGAGGATTGCCCTAGTTTGGGGGGAGATAATGTTGCATGAACTCCCTGATACTGGGCGCAACAAATGCATTTATACAGCTGTATTGAATTTACAATCCACAAAATTCAGTTTTGGCACCACCTAACACCGTCCGTAGCAGATTTAATCTATGACCAAATCCAAAATGTCTGAAAAATTTGTCCTCAAATGCCTGGATTTAGCAGTAAGTTATTTAGGTGGTTTCTATGTTATCATATATGCTTAAGTCTCAGTTATATCACTGTACATGTCTAGCCTTCTGTCTGCCCCTTGAGTCAGAACTGGCCGAATACTCCAATTTGTAGCTCTAGTTGTAGACTACAGCTTAATTTAACGTTTTTTCCTTCATTTAAATAAATATTCTTCCTTTAAAAATTCTCTCCATAAACTTTCTTTTACAGTGACAAATATACTTTTTTTTAAGATAAGTTCATAGCCATGTATATATCTTGTCTTTTGTGGCCTTCTTTCTGTTTCTAAAGATCCAAGGAAACAAAACCTGGTGGAACTCATTTTGGAGGTTGCAGTCAGCCAGCTGAGTGAACAGCAGAAAGACACACTGGTCAGGCAACTGGCTGTACTCCTCAGTGTCCTCGACTCTGACATTAAGGTTGAAAAGATACAAGCATATTCAGATTTAAGGTAAATGTACGCTACAAGGCATTACAGTAAAAACGTTCACAAATCGCTCATTCCACTAGCTACCTGTAACAATATTGGACTGTTGACATTCAAATCCCCATAGAATGTGGCCACTGGATACATGAAGGATTTGTTGAAACTGCACCACACCTCCCACAATCTAAGCTCTACATTTGGTCACTCCCAGAATTCACTTAAAATCCTTTGGAGCCAGGGCCTGCCTTTACCCTTTGGAACTCTCTACCACACTCAGTAAAGATAGCTTTATCCCAAGAGGTATTCATATCCAGACTGAAAGGCTACCTGTTTATCATGGTATTTTTGGACATGTAGACTTTCCGTTTTATCACAATTTACCATTCAACTAATTGCAGGTCTGAGACATGCTTATTTCCTTTGCCTCAGGGTTTCTGTTCTTGTGCACTAATGTCTTGTGTGAGAATATGCTCGTTCAATCTAGTGCAGCTACCAGTAGAATAACCACAGTTAAAATGAAAAAAACATTTGTGTGAGATTATGTGGCTCCCATTTGACAGTTTACAAAAGCACATTTTATACATGGACATTATAACTGTAGAGTACACTATAGTATTGCTGGTACTTTGACACAGCAAAGACTGTGATGATGGTACTTGACTGACCAAATTTTGAGAAACTCTGCCCTATGCTCTCTCTCTCCAGATAACTTTCATAAATTTTCATAACATTCTTAGCCACAATTGAAGGAGGTAAACACAAATTTTGTAAGCTGTCTAAAACACATGAAGCAATAAACAGCCTTTACTAGAGCACCACAGGCAATTTAACTAATATTTTACAGTACAAATCAAAAAAAGGGACAGGGGTATTTAAATCCATATTTCACAATTTACTTATTGCTAGAGTGCTTAAGAAATATTGTCTTTGTGCTGAGCTAGTTCTCACTATATTCTATCTCCAAAACAGCACAGCAATTCTATTCTATGTCCAAAGTGGACACCCCATAAAAATACGGAAGGCAGCAGATGTCAAACGCACTCTCCAAAACCAGCTTTCAAAAGAGAAGGCAGATTTTCTTGTGTACAAAGTGCTCAGAGCAGACACCGCTGGTAAGTTGTTCTATGTTCATAGTCTAGCAATATTGTTTGATACTTACCTTTTGTAACTCAGTTACTGTAATAACCATGCAGCTATGCTTTGAATATTTTCAATACAATGCAACAAGTACACAAATGTTGCAGTTTAAGAAGATTTTTTTTAATTATTATTTTTAAGTAAATAAGGGGTGATAAGTTAGCTACAGCCACCTGTGTGAAGGGTCATTTTCTTTTTGCAAACAATACCATTAAGCCTAAAGCTCAGGAAGATAGTCGACTTAAAGCGGTTTAAAACTCTGACACAATTTTCAACAAAAATGTGTTTTCCTACTTTTTATAACCCATACAATTATCATATTTGCTTTTGTGCACAAGTATTATTATTCATTTAGACATTATAACTTCCCAAAGTTCAGTTAATTTATTTTTAAAGCTGCTGGTGCATTTTATTCATAATTGTTGTAATTCTGTTGTGAATGCAGCCACCAGTGATTTCTGACCTGTGTTTCACCCCAGGACTCATCAGCTGAAGTCCTGCACAGTAGTGATGGGTCGTTCGCGAACGAGCCGGCTCTAAGAGCCAGCTCTTTGCTGCGAACGACAACAGCCGGTTATCTGTTTTGAAAGAGCCGATGCCTCAGCCGCCCCACACAGCTCTGATTTGCTGTGTAATAAAGGGCGCTGAGGCATGCTGGGAGATGTAGTCCTCCTCTTGCAGCTTGTAGGAGTGTATGGGGCGGAGCAGAGCAGTAGCAGGAGTGATTGCCCCAGGCAGAGAAGCAGTCTGGAGTTGTCATGGAGACGGGGCGGGGCTTTTACTCCGATTCTGAGTGGTGTCTAGTGATATTTAATGAAGAGCCGATTCAGAGCCGTAAGAGCCGGCTCTTTAATGGGAGCCGATTCAGAAGAGCCGATTCTCCGAGAAGAGCCGGAATTCCCATCACTACTGCACAGCCAGAGAATGTTTACATAAATGTATCAAGTAAAGAATGTGTACACAAGATAAGTTTAACAGCAGTTTAGATGCGGGTTCTCCCTGCAGAAGAAAGAGTCAGCCCTGTGATGTAGCCCATTGAATGCTGTTTTACTAAAAAAAAAAAACATTGTGTTAGTATATTATATGCTGTAAATAATCTTTTAGAGCAAAGAAGAAATTCTGGGTTATATTCCGCTTTAAGTGTTTTCATCTGGTTCCAAAGAACCAGACAATCCCAAACAATATGAACTAAGGACCCATTCTGTTAACAGCCTCTGATACAAAGGGGTGGTATTGCTGGGGATATTTTGTGTAGTCTAACTGGGGTTTTATCTGATACCTAATCCTAATCTTCTAACCTTAACATCTAAAACGATCCTCCTCTTATCCAATCCCCTAAAACGAACCGTCCTAATCTGCTTAACACTGACCAGTATCTTCTTCATTGCCTTGCATCTAATCATACCTTTTTCTACCGGTAAAGTACTCCAGCAAATTATAGTTCCAATTTGAGGTGCATGCAGACAATATTAAAGCTCATCATGCTGAATTCTTGCATTGAAAAATATAGCAGCATACCCGTATAGCTGCACTCAAGTATTCATTTCATAGTTTGGATGTTAGCATTTGTACAACCCAATAGTTATTGTGTGAAATGGGCCTTTTTAAGCTAAATATCCTGTCCTAAAATGATTATCACATAAGGAGAAGCAGTTGAGTTTGATGAGTAGGCTGCATGGTGGGTGGGGTTCCTGCTGCTGCAGTAACAATTAGTGGTGCAGGAAGTGGCAGTGTCTGTGCTACTAACCAGGTGTTTTCAAATAGATTTGTTTGAGAACACCTAATCAAGGAGTTTCTACGCACACATAAACAATTAAGTTCCCGCACACATCTAAAAAAAACATTTGGGCTTGGAGTGGGGCCTAAATAAATCCAAGTGCGCAGGGGCACTTAGGATGACTGCTTTTCTTCAGCTTCGGAAGCTCATAGTAAATCAGGTCTGTTTAATGTATTTATTTGTATAGTATGTCTGTGCTTCAAGTCTGCAAAGCACACAATTTATGTTCATTTTACTTTTTATATTAGTGTGTCTGCTGAAATGTTCGGGGCATGGACGGTGCGATCCAATAACGAAAGCCTGTCTTTGCTATCCATTTTGGATGGAGAACTTTATCCAGCGGTATGTTGGTGATGGGGAAAGTAATTGTGGTAAGTAAATTCCCTTAAAGTATCATTTGCTTTTCTCCGTTTTCATAACTTGCCTCAAACGTATAGTTTTGCCTGATGGCAGGGCAGTTTCTAGGCTAAATTTCACCCAGGGCGAGGGTGTAAAAATCGCCCCCCCACCGTGGAGCCAGGTATAGGTGCCCACAGTATAGGTTAGCCACGTAGGTGCCACCAGTATGTGTTAATTAGCTAGGTGCCTGCAGTGTAGGTTAGATAGGTAGATGCCCCCAGTATAGGTTAGATAAGTAGGTGACTGCAGTATAGGTTAGGTAGGTAGGTGACTGCAGTATAGTTTAGGTAGGTAAGTGACTGCAGTATTGGTTAGGTAGGTAGGTGACTGCAGTATAGGTTAGGTAGGTAAGTGATTGCTGTATAGGTTAGATAGGTAGGTGCCAGTATAGTTTAGATAGGTAGGTGACTGCAGTATAGGTTAGTGACTGCTGTACATGTTAGATAGGTAGGTGACTGCAGTACAGCTTAGATAGGTAAGTGCCAGTATAGGTTAGGTAGGTGACTGCAGTATAGGTTAGGTAGGTAAGTGACTGCGGTATAGGTAAGGTAGGTAAGTAATTGCAGTATAGATTATATAGGTAGGTGACTGCAGTATAGGTTAGGTACGTAAGTGACTGCTGTATAGATTAGGTAGGTAAGAGATTGCAGTATAGGTTAGTTAGGTAAGTAACTGCTGTATAGGTTAGGTAAGTAGGTGCTGCAGTATAGGTTAGGTAGGTAAGTGACTGCTGTATAGGTTAGGTAGGTGCTGCAGTATAGATTAGGTAGGTAGGTGCTGCAGTATAGATTAGGTAGGTAGGTAGGTGCTGCAGTATAGATTAGGTAGGTAGGTAGGTAGGTGCTGCAGTATAGATTAGGTAGGTAGGTAGGTGCTGCAGTATAGATTAGGTAGGTAGGTAGGTAGGTGTTGCAGTATAGATTAGGTAGGTAGGTAGGTGCTGCAGTATAGATTAGGTAGGTAGGTGCTGCAGTATAGATTAGGTAGGTGCTGCAGTATAGATTAGGTAGGTAGGTAGGTGTTGCAGTATAGATTAGGTAGGTAGGTAGGTGTTGCAGTATAGATTAGGTAGGTAGGTAGGTGCTGCAGTATAGATTAGGTAGGTAGGTAGGTGCTGCAGTATAGATTAGGTAGGTAGGAAGGTGCTGCAGTATAGATTAGGTAGGTAGGTAGGTAGGTGCTGCAGTATAGATTAGGTAGGTAGGTAGGTGCTGCAGTATAGATTAGGTAGGTAGGTGTTGCAGTATAGATTAGGTAGGTGCTGCAGTATAGATTAGGTAGGTAGGTGCTGCAGTATAGATTAGGTAGGTAGGTGCTGCAGTATAGATTAGGTAGGTAGGTAGGTAGGTGCTGCAGTATAGATTAGGTAGGTAGGTAGGTGCTGCAGTATAGATTAGGTAGGTAGGTAGGTAGGTAGGTAGGTAGGTGTTGCAGTATAGATTAGGTAGGTAGGTAGGTAGGTAGGTGTTGCAGTATAGATTAGGTAGGTAGGTAGGTGCTGCAGTATAGATTAGGTAGGTAGGTAGGTAGGTGCTGCAGTATAGATTAGGTAGGTAGGTAGGTGCTGCAGCGTGGTGGGAGCAGGCATAACAGTAATAACTCACCTTTTTCTTCAGCAGAATAGCCGATCCCACGCTGCTTCAATGTACTTCCTTTCTTGGCATCTGTCTCAGTAACAGTGCCCCCTGTGTTGACATGCGGAACATCATCACAGGAGGCGCTGTTATTGAGACAGATTGCGGGAAAGGAAGTACATTGAAGCAGCGTGGGATCGGCTATTCTGCTGAACACAGGTGAGTTGTAATTATTATACCCGCTCCCACTACCTCTGCGCCCACCTCCTGCCGTAACAATCCAGCGCCCCAGCGATTGCATGAATCGCAAGCCCATAGAAACGGGGCTGCCTGATGGCCATTCTCATCTCTTATAAATCCCTGTCGTAGTGTTCACCCAGTTCTGTGGCACCTAAACACTAAACTAGTCCTAAAACCTAAACAGTCGATCAAGAACTGGTCCTAAGTGAAAAAAAAAAAACAACTACAGAATTAAAACATAACCTTTATTTTGACTATTAAAACCAGGGCCAAACTACATATAACATTATGACTTGAGCTGATCCTATATGTAAAAAGAGAGCTCAAAAATGGCATAAGTGTATTACAGCAGAGTGCAGTAGTGTATTGCTGTGAAGTATAGCCCACAATTAAGCCAGTTTAGCACTGTATATATTATATAGGCGTGTGTGGAAATGAGAATGAATTTGATCCATATGGAGATTAGGCGCCTATTACAACTCCTGCACCCTTTTTAAATCATTATGTTTTTGCTTAGGATCAGTTCCTGATCTAGCATTTAGACTACTTACATTTTATCTTTCTTACTGTCACTAGTCTATAGACCCATCTATAAACACATTTGTTTTGCAGCGTTTCACCTGTTTTAGTTGACTCCACCCCTCCTCCTCACCACACTTCCTTTCTTGGTTAAAACGTGCTTTATAATAACTTTCCATCCGTCTCCTTTACGTTTATCTTTGCCAGATGATACAAGCTATTGTTTAGACAAAATAAGGTTGGAAAGGGGGGTGAGTTATAGCGCTCAACATTCACACCTCATTGTAACAGGATGTGATAAGAATATGGAACCATACAGTCCTTGTATCTTCTGGTGCATAAACCTTCCTGGTTTATTGATTACATATCTTTTGTCAGATTCCTCAGAAGGAGAAAAAAAGCGTAGTCAAGAAACCAGAAAAATGTATGCACTGACGATGAATGGACTGTGTGGTTATAAAGTAAAACCTTGGATTGCAAGCGCTTTGTAAGACAAGCAAAAATGTTTTTGAAATATTGACTTGATAAGCAAGCAAGCAACATCTTGATATACAAAGCACAGTACATACACACGTGTCACATCAATACAACTGAGCCGATGGGTCTTCTCTCTTAGACGCTGCAGGATTGCACTTAATCAGAGTGTAGGGACTGTGCAATGTCACAATTATGCGAAAACCTCAAAAATATGCAAAAGCATCTGTCATTGAAGGTTCATTTGTTTTACTGTATGCCTTCTTTCTTCATACGGTACTTTGTATTAAAATTTTTTATGAATGTTTTTGGATGGTGGAACGAATCATCTGAGTTTCCATTAATTCTTATGAATATAAGATGGCTTTGGCTCACAAGCATGTTTCCAGAACAAATTATGCTAGCAGACCAAGGTTTCACTGGACATTCTGATATCATCGCGTTACAATGAGATGTAACTGTTGAGCACTATAACTCAACCCCCCCCCCCCCCCCCCCCCCCCCCAAATTTCTCTTTTTAAATCAGGTCTATACTTTTATAACCTTTAAGGTTTAGCGAATCAGTGTTTGTTTCTTATTACTGATGAAGGTTAATTTGATTATGGGGGACAGATGAGCACATGCACCATTCACAATATTATTATTTAGGCTATGTGATCAGAAGAATAGCTGTCAAATAGCGTAATGGCGATAAGGACGATCTTTTGTTTGAGGTACTTTGAAGCCCCCTCCTCCCCTATAAATTGCTGAGATTGATACTGTAATGTTACATTACTGATCTGTCTTGTAGATTGGAGTGTACTTTATATTACTGTGCTGACGTTTGCACTGGTTGCCTTCCTGATGGGCCTGGTTTGGATTAGCATCTGCTGCTATAAGAGGTAAAGTCCAATAACTAAATTGTATTTGCTTCAATATTGAGTAATATTTGTGTATTTTAGTTAAAACAGATTTTGCTAACAAAAGCAACTGATCTGATAAATCATTTATCTGCTTTAGATGCTTAGCAATCATTCCAAGGACAGGTAGTTATTATGTATTTCATTGTATATGGTAATTGAATGGCCATCCTTAGCATGCAATTGTCAGATAGTTTTCTAAATCAAATGTGTTTATTTATACCTCAGCCGGAAGAGGACAAAAATAAGAAAGAAAACAAAATACACAATATTGGACAACTTTGATGATCAAGAAAGAATGGCACTAAGACCCAAGTATGGTAAGTGAATGCGAAAGACAAACTATAAAAATCATTCTTCATCACTTTACTAAAAGCACAGCCTGAGAATGTTGTTCAGTATCATGACTGCCATTGGAGGGCCATTTCACTTTACTGGCAACTCCCACACCTGTTCACATAAAGACATAAAGAAGTTCAACCCACATCCAAGGTACTGACCACTGTAGAGATGGGCAAATGCTGATAGATAAGATTGCATATAAATAACATATAGTGCCAATAGTCAACGCTTTTAGCCCTCAAATAGGTTCTGCAAAAATGTGGCTGTTGCTCAGTAAACATGTCTTTTGCTTACGCAAGGTGATAGCCCACCACAACACCTAACAGTGTGGAGGTTCCAATAAATCCAGCACACTCACATGTGGAATAACCATACACACTTGAGCTACATGTGGGCTCTCCCCATAGGCTTATGGCTTCCGTGGCTGTGGGCTCGTTTCCACTGTTGCGGTGCGGAATCGCCTGGATTCCACCGCAGAAGAAATCGCATGCGGCTGCGTTTCCGCATGCGGATTTAGTCGCGATTTCGCATTGCAAGGCGCCAGGCGAATTTAACCATGTCACTGCCTAAGTAAAGCTCCATAGCAAACCATGCAAAATCGCACGCGAAATCGCGGGGAAATCCGCATGACAAAGCCACATGCGATTTCCCTATTAAATGCATTAGCAGTGATTCGCCCGCATTCCTCCCGCACGCGAAAATACCTGGTAGTATCCGGTAGTAGGTTTTTCTGATAGTCCTCCAGGCCGGCCCCCCAGAAGTGAGAGGACACTGAAGTTCACCTATTAGGAAACACAGGTTATTAGTAATTAAACAGGCTGACTTGCCCCCTCCCCTGTATAAATGTGTCCCCTCCTCCACCTTATTCACTTTTACTAGAGTAGTTATAAACCCAGGTGCTTAGATCCAGAAGAGAATAGACGCGGATACAGAAAGACACCCGAGGTGGTTTAAGGAAAGGGAAATTATAGAGGGGGGCCGGCCTGGAGGACTATCAGAAAAACCTACTACCGGATACTACCAGGTATTTTCTCTCTACGTCCTCCAGTCCGGCCCCCCAGAAGTGAGAGACTACAGAGAAACTGTCTTTACTCACAGCTAGGGTGGGATGACTGCTTGCAGGACCTTTCTTCCGAAGGTTACGTCCTGGTTTGACAGTACATCTATTTTATAGTGCCTTATGAAGGTCGATGGATTTGACCATGTTGCCGTTTTACAAATCTGGTCTAATGATGCTCCTGCCCTTTCTGCCCAAGATGTTGATATTCCCCTGGTTGAATGGGCCTTAAGTTGTGGAGGAAGAGTTTTCCCTGCTGACTTGTAAGAATATTCTATAGTCTGTCTTATCCATCTGGCTATAGATGGTTTAGTGGCTTGCATGCCCCTCCTTTGTCCTGAAAAAAGTGTTAGAAGTCTATTGGTCTTCCTCCACTCTTTTGTTCGTTTTAAATATATGAGAATCGCTCTCCTTACATCTAGGAGATGGAGTAGTTTTTCCTTCTCGGAAGTAGGTGTATCGCTAAAGGAAGGGAGTACTATCTCTTGGGTTCTGTGAAATCTAGTGTTTACCTTTGGAATGTATGTCGGATCGGGCCTGAATATAATTCTATCTGGTAAAACGGTCATATAGGGATCTTTTATGGATATAGCCTGCAGGTCACCCACTCTTTTAGCTGAAGTTATAGCTGTTAAAAAAGCTACTTTTAACGTAAGAAATTTTATTTCCACTTGCTGCAGTGGTTCAAAGGGAGATTTTTGTAATTGTTGTAATACCAAGGAGAGGTCCCATGGTGGAAAGCCTATCGTCTGTATTGGTCTAGATTTTGCCACCGACTTTAGGAAGGCTTTAACATATTGTTCTTTAGCTAGAGGTTTATCAAGCAGAATTGATAGAGCTGTTATTTGGACTCTTAGCGTGCTTACTAGTGTTGGGCGAACAGTGTTCGCCACTGTTCGGGTTCTGCAGAACATCACCCTGTTCGGGTGATGTTCGAGTTCGGCCGAACACCTGGTGGTGTTCGGCCAAACTGTTCGGGGTTCGCCGAACTGCTGAATGCATGGCCGAACAGGGCCCCTGTTCGGCCGAACAGGGCCCTGTTCGGCCGAATACTGCCCCCCATGGGGTCGCAGGCATAAGGGGGGAGCATGCCCCGATCGCGGGGGGGGGGGGTCGGAAATTCCCCCCACCCCCTCCGCTAGCGCTCCCCCCTCTGCCCGCTTCCCCATACAAAAAGTTTAAAGCAAGTTCAATAGTACCTGGTGGCACTGGCTGGCAGTGGAGTGAGGAGGAGGAGGAGTCCGAGTAGCAGAGTGACGTTGAGGCCGGGCAGCGGGCGGTTCAGCGCTAGTACCCTTGTGGTACTTCCGCCCTTTCTCTGACCTCACGTCCTCGTATGCGTCATCACGCAGAGGACGTGAGGTCAGAGAAAGGGCGGAAGTACCACAAGGGTACTAGCGCTGAACCGCCCGCTGCCCGGCCTCAACGTCACTCTGCTACTCGGACTCCTCCTCCTCCTCACTCCACTGCCAGCCAGTGCCACCAGCCCAGGTACTATTGAACTTGCTTTAAACTTTTTTTATGGGGAAGCGGGCGGAGGGGGGAGCGCTAGCGGAGGGGGTGGGGGGAATTTCCGACCCCCCCCCGCGACCGGGGCATGCTCCCCCCTTATGCCTGCGACCCCATAGGGCCCCCAAAATGGGCATGTTCGGGGGTCCCATTGACTCCCATTGAGTTCGGCGTTCGGGCCGAACATGCCGAACATCTGGCCCATGTTCGGCCTGTTCGGCCCGAACCCGAACATCCAGGTGTTCGCCCAACACTAGTGCTTACTGCTAATCCCAAGTCCACTCCGTCTTGCAGAAAATCAAGAACTGCGGGTAGGCTAATCTTTTTCCCCTGTAACCCTTTTTTCTTTTTCCAGCTTTCAAACGTCTTCCAGACTTTTCCATAGATTTTCCTGGTCACTTCTTTTCTGTTCTTAAGCAAAGTCTGGATGACCTTTTCTGAGAATCCTTTCTTAGCTAATATCTGCCTTTCAACATCCATGCCGTTAGGCGTAATCTCTGAGGATTCGGATGGTAAATTCCTCCCTGAGATAACAGATCTGGTCTGTATTGAAGTTCCCACGGTTCCTGTATAGCCATCGATTTTACTAGCGGAAACCAGGCCCTTTTTGGCCACCAGGGAGTAATTAGGATGATTGTGGCTTGCTCCACACCTATCTTCCGTACCACCTTTGGTAGAAGGTTGAAGGGTGGGAAGGCATATAGCAGTCCCTCCTCCCACTGTATTGAAAGAGCATCCAGGGTCTCCCTGTTCCCGGATGCATGGATTGAGTAGTACCTTTGTAGTTTTGCATTCCTTGGGGAGGCGAAAAGATCTATTCCCGGTCGTCCCCATTTCCGAGAGATTGTATTGAAGGTTTCTTGGCATAATTCCCACTCCGACTCCAGTACTGGGGATCGACTGAGCTGGTCTGCCAACTGATTTAGTCCTCCTTTTATATGGACTGCTGATAAACAATTCCTTTCCCCCCATGTTAATATCTCCATCGCCAGATCCATGAGGCTTTTGACTCTGGTGCCTCCTTGTTTTGACAGATATGACACCGTGACTATATTGTCGGACATAACTCTTACATGTTTTTTCTTCACTATTTCGGAAAAACCCTAAAGAGCCTGCTTTGTGGCTGCTAGTTCTCTGAAGTTTGAGGAAGCTTGTCTCATTTCTAGATTCCACTCCCCTTGAACTTGTCTGCCCCGGCAGTGTGCACCCCACCCCCAGGCGCTGGCATCTGTGGTAACCGAAATCACTTCTTTCGGACACCATTCTTTGCCCTGAGAAAGATTCGTGTCTACCATCTACCAGAGAAGAGATTCCCTTACCTCTGGTGAAACTGAGTTTTCTTTGTCCAACAACCGATAATTTTTTCCCCCCTCCTGTAGGAACCATTCCTGCAGGAGACGGGAATGTAATTGAGCCCATTGTACCGCCGGGATACATGACGTCATGGTCCCCAGTAAGGAAACTGTTTCCCGTAATGAGACCTTCCCCTGGCCTAAAAAGGCAGGTCTTTCGAAAAACTTTCTCTATTTTTTCTGGGGGTAACCAAATTTTCTTTTCTAGTGTATCCAGCACATATCCTAGATATAAAACCCTTTGTGCGGGAACTAGGTTGGACTTTTCCTGACTGACTATCCATCCTAGTGATTCTATGAGTTTTAGAGTTAAATCTAGATCCTTCTCTAGATCTTTTTTTGTCTGCGCAAAAATTAAAAAGTCGTCCAGGTACGGAATAATTTTTATTTTTTGCATGTGGAGGCAAGCTGTCATCTCTGCTACAACTTTCGTAAAAATACGGGGCGACGCTGCGAGGCCGAACGGGAGGGCTCTGAATTGGTAATGACACAAGGTCTTTCCAAAGCTTAGGGCGAATCTCAGGTACTTCTGGTACCCAGGATGAATCGGTACATGTAAATAAGCGTCCTGCAAGTCTATGGTCGCCATCCAAGCACCCTCCGTAAGCAATTCTCTTACAGTATAAATATTTTCCATCTTGAACTTTTTGTCTTTCAGATACTGATTTAGATTCCTTAAATTTATAATCAGACGAAATTTTCCTGACGGTTTTTTTACCACAAAAATGTGAGAATAAAACCCCTGCTTTAGTTCGTGAATCGGAACCCGACAAATTACATTCTGGTGTAACAGAGAGATGACAGCCTGTCTCAGAGCCCCGGACTTTTCTCTGTCTTTTGGAGCCGTAGTGACATAGTAATTGGGGGGAGGGTAACTGGAGAACTCCAGTCTGTACCCTGACTCTATTAGGTTTGTTATAAATTGGTCCTTTGTTATTTCTTTCCACTTTTGAAGAAAGTGGGTTAACCTCCCCCCGACCCTCACTAGAGAGTCACTTTGATTCCTTATTTCCGGGTACTGAGGGTTTCCTGAAAGGGATCGTACCCCTACCCTTACCCTGAAAATATGTCCACCTTTTATGCTGTTCCGTGTTGCTATTCCTTTGCGGAACCCTATTTCTCCCTCGAAAAAATCTCTTTGGAGTTAATTTTTTACGTTTATCTGGAAACTTTCTCCTCCTATCGGTGGACCTTGCCAGGATATTATCTAGGTCCTTCCCAAAAAGTAAATTCCCCTCGAACTTCATGGCGCACAATCTGTTTTTTGAGGTGAAATCACCCTCCCAGGTTCTGAGCCAAACCAGACGTCTAATAGAGTTAACCAAAGCTGCACTTTTTGCTGTTGCTTTAAATGACTCTACCAGGGCATCACAGATGAAGGCGAGGGACTTTGACACAATCGGAAAGGACTCTAGAAGTTGTTCAGGAGATGTTCCTACTGCCAGCAACTCCTGAATCTCGTCAATCCAAGCAATCAGATTTCTGGATACACAGATTGCAGCAATATTTGGCCTGAACACTAACGCTGATGTGTCCCACGCCCTTTTTGCTAAAATCTCCGTTTTTTTATCTAATGGGTCTTTAAGAGCTCCCATGTCTTCAAATGATAGATCAGTATTTTTAGAATATTGCGCTAATGCTGCATCTATCTTTGGACATTTATCCCATCTTTCAATATCTGTGTCTTTAAAAGGGAACTTTCTTTTGAATGATTTTGCCACTCTGAATCTTTTCTCTGGGAACTCCCATTGTTCATCAATCATCGTGTTTAAAGATTTGTGAACTGGAAATACTCTAGTGGTCGGAGTTTCTAGCCCCTTATAGATAGTGTCCTGAACAGATATTTCCTGAGCTGATTCGGATATCTGTTCACTATCGTAAATTGCCTTTAGTAATTCTGCCGTTTCGTCTGGATTAAAAAGAAATCTGGCAGTCTTATTTTCCTTAATTTCTCTGTCTGATCCATAATCAGAAATATTTTCCTCCTGTTCAGCTGAACTGTCAGAAGAAGTTTGAATATCTTCCGCTTCTGTGTTCTTTTTCCTGGTTACAGAGGGGATAGCAGTGGAAACCTGTTCCATTTGTTGGCTAGTTCCTTGTCCTTCAGCAATAACCCCCCTTAGTGCCGAAAAGGTGGATTGCATTTCTAGTTTGAAGGATTCTAGAAAGTCTTTCATAACTTTAGCCGAATCTTGGGTCTCTGATTCAGTTAAACATTTACTGCAATCTGTCTTTTTCCAGTTATTAGGTAATTTGGCATTACAGTTATTGCATCTGTTTGACTTTGATTTATGCTTTAAAGGGATACTGTAGGGGGGTCAGGGGAAAATGAGCTGAACTTACCCGGGGCTTCTAATGGTCCCCCGCAGACATCCTGTGCCCGCGCAGCCGCTCACCGATGCTCCGGCCCCGCCTCCGGTTCACTTCTGGAATTTCTGACTTTAAAGTCAGAAAACCACTGCGCCTGCGTTGCCGTGTCCTCGATCCCGCTGATGTCATCAAGAGCGCACAGCGCAGGCCCAGTATGGTCTGTGTCTGCGCAGTACACTCCTGGTGACATCAGCGGGAGCGAGGACACGCGGCAACGCAGGCGTAGTGGTTTTCTGACTTTAAAGTCAGAAATTCCAGAAGTGAACCGGAGGCAGGGCCGAAGCATTGGGGAGTGGCTGCGCCAACACAGGATGTCTGCGGGGGACCATTAGAAGCCCTGGGTAAGTTCAGCTCATTTTCCCCCGACCCCCCTACAGTATCCCTTTAAGGAGATTTGTTTCTCAGGAGCTTTGCTCTAAAAAACAAACAGATTTCCAAGAAGGCTAGTTACCTACTGAAACTGTAACTGCATTCACATACACAAGGAATATTTAAATAAAGACATATTACCTGAGAAGGTGGTAGTGTAGCCGTCTGTTGTATATTCTGGCTTGAACCACCTTTTTTAATAGGCTCCGTAGGAGGTACATTCTGTGACTCCATCCTCTCTGAAGCCATCTCCGACTGCCGTCCGTGTGTTTAAATAGTACACATGGCCCTCTAGACCCCTCCCCTTCCTGTGCCTCAGTCGCCCTGTTGGTTATGGGCAACGCGAAATATCGTCCTTTGTTGCTAACCCAAAAGGCGTCCGAGGAGTTTCACCAGGGGTGTGCGCAGCAATTCGCCGCATGTTAATGCGGCGTTCAGCCGCGTTCTCTGGGCCCGCACTGCAGTACGCGAGATTTGGCCACCTCCACCCTGCCCTGACGTCACCGGAAGCTGGACGCCGTCATTCCGCCAAGCACCGCCCAGCCCTCGTGCACTGGCGTTCTCCGAGTTTGGCGTAGCAGGTGCCACTGAAGACTGGAGGGACTCCCACGTTCCACTGGTCGCCCAGCCCCTGCAGACAAATCTGGTACGTTCTGCCATAGCTTTGTCCGCCGCCTGTCATGTCCCACACAACAGGTTGCCGTTTCAGGGTACCGCAGGTGGGGTCTAGCCTGGTCTATAGGAGCTGATTCCGCCATATTCCAGCATCCTAGACCAATCTGAAAGGAAAAAATCAATCTAACACCCGTGTTCAATAGGAAACACAGTGAAAGTGAATAAGGTGGAGGAGGGGACACATTTATACAGGGGAGGGGGCAAGTCAGCCTGTTTAATTACTAATAACCTGTGTTTCCTAATAGGTGAACTTCAGTGTCCTCTCACTTCTGGGGGGCCGGCCTGGAGGACGTAGAGAGAAATCTGACGGCTCTGCCGTGCAGATTTCTGCCGCACCGAAAAACGCTCCCGCCGCCGCACAAGTGGAAACAGCCCCATCCACTTACATTGACTATGCGAATCCGCATGCAGTGCCCGCATGCGGATTCGCTATAGTGGAAACGAGCCCTGAGAAGTATACCTCTTTCCACTCCACCACCAAGCCCATATCCAGACTAGATTTGTCGTTAAGACTCATCAGGAGTTTACAACCTAAAGTTCTTGAAGAGTTTTAATGCCGAAACTAGTTGGGTGGTCTGGACATAGTGATTCAATCTAGCCCGTTCAAAATTGCAAGCCATGTTCGTGTAGTGCTTGATTTACATAAAAGCCGCCTCAAATCCACTGTCTGCCTGCCCTAGTTTTTCCAACTCTTCAAACTGTGTCCTGCCTAAGGGGCATATTTTTGCAAGTTTTCCTAAATACACAGTGTAAATGATTACTTTATGGTCGCCACAAACAAAAATAATAAGTCCATTATTGGTACGGTTGATGAGTTGCAACCGATATCTATTACTGTCATTTGAATGACCCACTAACATTAAGTTTTTTGTCTTTTAACCACATAAAACTAGACATCATGAATCCATTTTGGGCCAAAAAGAGACAGATGATTGGATGCATGAAAGCTTTATTCAATAATTGCTTTCTCCCTCCTCACAAAATAAGAAAGCAATGCCATAGATTTTGCTGGTTGATTGCTATGTTGCCCCTTGTGTTAAGACCTCTAAAGATTTCCATTTCTCTTTACTGCTATAAAAATGAACATATATTCTTGGTCAAAAGTGTGTGTTTAAATACAGATCTTTCCCGGGAAACTGCGATCAGTTGGAGGATTGTAATTTGCATATTTTCTTCTCTCTGATATACAGTACTTACTTTAAGCCTTTTTTATTTTCCTTAACTTAGTATGTTGTACCTATGTGCAAATAGTGAGTTTAGATTTTGATGTAAATACATACGTTTGTACATTGCAAGAATAATCTTTTATCTTGGTTTTTTAGTACTTTTTCAGTTGCTAGATGTTGAAACGTTATTTAAAAATGACAGTCACGCCCCCTTTTATGCCATTGCATTATAATGCAGGAGTCTGTTCTGACCTCTCTAACAGGAATAAAGCACAGGAGCACAGAGCACAACTCCAGCCTAATGGTTTCAGAGTCTGAATTCGACAGTGAGCAAGACACAATTTTCACTCGTGACAAGGCCGACCAAGAGAACCCCAAAAATATTTCCAGCGGCTCCCTTAGAAATGGTGCTCCCTTTAATTTCAGTTCTAAGTGTAGATGAACTAAACCAGCGGGTAAGGAAATGTGTTTTTTTAAACCTGACCAAACTTAAGGCCACAAGTCCTTATATTGGCAGATCTGATTGGCTCTGGACTGAACTGTAAGATTTTGTAAGATTAAAAAAAATTCCAGCCACCTCTAACGACCTATAGAAGTCAGCGATGAGTGCCGATATACAAGTGTTGCTGCAGGAGCAAAGCTTTCCTGGCAGGGGCTGTGCAGGCTAAAGGACTGGAAACTTCCATGCCTTCTGCACATATGATCAACATTCACTATACCATTGAAGCTTTTTGAGCTGTTGGTTCTTATACAATTTTACTGCATCTTCTTCTAGATAGATATTTCAGAAGTGGTGGGGTTTGGATACAATTCACATGACTTTCCTAAAAATCTCATTTCAAAAAATGTAAAGGGAACCCGAGTTGAGAGTATTATGAATGCTGCCATATTTATTTATTTTTAAACAATACCAGTTGCCTGGCAGTTCTGCTGATATCTGACTGCATCTGGATCACACACCTGAAACAAGCATGCATTTACTCCAGTAAGACTTGAGTAAGAGTACCCAGTCTGAATGCTTGTTCAGGGTTTATGCCTAAAAGTATTAGAGGCAGATGATCATCAGAACAGTTAGGCAATGTGCATTATTTAACTAGTTACTGCACAGCATACAGTATATCTATAACCTGCAGGGCTTCGTCTGACGTCCCAGGGACAGAAATATTCATCTACCGCTGCTCTGCGCACTCCTGCTTGCATTCTCGTTGCCGTGCACAGATCAATAACAATTCCCATTCACCGATCTAAGTGCTTGTGATCATGGTGTTCATTGACAAAAGTGAATGTAAAGCATACACCCATTACTTCCTGAAATGCGTGTATGCAGTAAAAAGTAAATAATTGGAACAAAGTGTGTGTGTGTGGGGGGGGCGGAGAGATTTAGTGGCCAAATTCTAAAATTACACCTACATACTTCACCTTAAATAAAATACATATACTACCCCATTAATTAACCCCCCACCTCCCCTCCCATAGTTACCAAAATAAAACAATTAGGAAAAAAAAAACAATAGTTACCTTAAAGACTTTTTTAATATATATGTCAAGGGGGTATAGCACTGTTATCTTTGCAAATAAGGGCTTGTAATTAGTGACGGACGCAAAACTGAAAAAATGCACCTTTATTTGCAAAGAAAATATTGTCACCATACACTGTGATAGGGACATAATTTAAATGGCGTAATAACAAATGTGCAAATAAAATATGTGGGTTTTAATTACGGTAGCGTGTATTATTTTAAAACCATAATGGCTGAAAAATGAGAGAGAATGACTTTTTTCAATTATTTTCGTATTATTCCCGTTAAAATGCATTTAGTATAAAATAATTCTTAGCAAAATGTACCACTGCAAGGGAGGGGGATGAGCTACGTGATGGAAACCAGCAGATACTCATCTTAGCCATAGCACCTGAAAAAGCATGCAGATCAGGTACAGGGGACTGGATTAGCTGCATGCTTGCTTCATTTAACCACTTGCCGACCGCACGCTTATACCATGCGTCGGCAAAGTGGCAGCTGCAGGACCAGCGACGCAGTACTGCGTCACCAGCTGCAGGCTGATTAATCAGGAAGCAGCCGCTCGCGCGAGCGGCTGCTTCCTGTCAATTCACGGCGGGGGGCTCCGTGAATAGCCTGCGGGCCGCCAATGGCGGCTCGCAGGCTAAATGTAAACACAAGCGGTAATAATCCGCTTTGTTTACATTGTACGGCACTGCTGCGCAGCAGCGCCGTAAGGCAGATCGGCGATCCCCGGCCAATCAGCGGCCGGGGATCGCCGCCATGTGACAGAGGACGTCCTGTCACTGGCTGCACAGGACGGATAGCGTCCTGTGCAGCCCGGATCACCGGGGGGAGAGGTAGGAGAGGAAGGGGGGTGAATGTCGCCGCGGCGGGGGGCTTTGAGGTGCCCCCCCCCCCCCCGCAACTAGCCTGCACGCAGGAGCGATCAGACCCCCCCTGCACATCATCCCCATAGGGGGGAAAAAAGGGGGCGATCTGATCGCTCTGCGTGCACCCTGATCTGTGCTGGGGGCTGCAGAGCCCACCCAGCACAGATCACAACAAACAGCGCTGGTCCTTAAGGGGGGGTAAAGGGTGGGTCCTCAAGTGGTTAAATTGTACCTGAAATGGCATAAAGGCTCTAGGCTGCAATTGCCTACATTTTTACTGGTGTGCCCGCAAGATCCATTTCTTCATCCTTGGCAGTGAAGTGGAGTAACCATGCTTCAGGCAAACTTACCAGAGCAGTCTTCTGGAGCTGATTGCAGTGCCAGCCTCCACCCCAGTGCACTGCATATCCCCGCCCACCTTCCCCTAGCTGCAATTTCAGGGAACTGCAGTTAGGAATCATATGAGCCAAACTTCACGTCTTTTTAAAGCCCAGCTTAAAGAGAAACTGTGACCAAGAATTGAACTTCATCCCAATCAGTAGCGGATACCCCCTTTTACATGAGAAATCTATTCCTTTTCACAAACGCATCATCAGGGGGCTCTGTATGGCTGATATTGTGGTGAAACCCCTCCCACAAGAAACTCTGAGGACCATGGTACTCCTGGCAGTTTCCTGTTTATGAACCTTGTTGCATTGTGGGAAATAGCTGTTTGCACCTGTTTCCAACTGCCAAAACAGCAAGCAGTAAAAAAGTCATGTGATAAATGTCAGAATGTAAATCAGGGATTTAAAAGATTTTACAATGGGCAAACACTGACTAAATCATTTATACATAATTATTGTAAAAATGAAGCACTTTATTACATTATTTTCACTGGAGTTACTCTTTAAAGGACACCTGTGACCAAAAAAATGATGGTAAATGGAGTACATACATTTGTTAGTAATGGCATCCTTTGGCAGGCTGTCCCGGGCATTTTCCCTCTTCCTTTTATAAGTGCCTTTTGTAGGTCCCAAACTAACTAGTACTAGTCAGGACCTTTGAACCGGAAGAACTGACCCTCGTGCATGTGCAGTGGGCTCTCTCCATAGTTGCTGTAAGAAAGCCAGGCAGGAGCACAAACAGCGCAACTATGAGCAGACTACTGCACATGCACGAGGGCCATTACTTCCGGTTCATAGGTCCTGACTAGCACTAGTCAGGACCTACTAACAGGACTTATAATAGACGAAAGAAGGCGGATGGGGCAAAACAGAATACAGCCTACCGAAATATGCCATTACTAAAATAAAAAAAAATAAAACAGTATGTACTCCATTTAACAGTTTTTCTTGGTCTCAGATGTCCTTTAAGCCAAATTTGAATAATGTGTTTGTTTTCAAAATCCTCTTTAATTAGTGTAAGTTGTAATTAACTTTGACATTTAAAATAGTTTGTGTAGCTGGGCTTCCTGCAAGTTGGGCTGCGTCCATGCTGGCTTTAGACCCATGGAACTTCAGTTTCCTATTATCAGAGTAGGAGTCACCTACTTTGCGTGAATACAGGCCCACTTCCTCATGTGGACACATGGTTTCTCTATACTGTTTATATTCACTTTTAAATCTGATTGCTATCAGAATTTGCCTTGATCAGCGTTAGGTTTTGCTAGGCTTTATGAAAACTGCCAAAACAATCAAACTATTGCTGTAGGTATACTTAACTAGGTCTATGTATGAATTGCTGCCCGGAGCTGTAGTATTCTCAATGTATCTTGTATGAAAGTGCTCTTTTGGTTCACTTATGTTTTTATGCAGTTTGTTAAAGAAAGAATAAATCAATTTTAAACAGAAGGCATACGGTTCTTTTTCTTACCCTTTGTTAAGATGTTACTCATCAGAAAAGAGCTGAATTATCCGTTTTAGTCAATCATTATTAAATTTGAACCATGCATACAAAAAAGGTAAACACAAAATATGGCGTAAACATAGTGCACTAAGCATAGCTAGCCCTGTAACTATAAAAAGTACCTGAACCAACATCACGGTTCTACAAGCTCACTGCAAAAGCAGAACTGATTTTTTTTTCTAATGAAGTCTATACTGAAGTGCTCTATTTGCTGTATCCTGATGCCTTAATAAAAGAGCTTAAAGAGGATCTGTAACATCAAAAGATCCCCTGGGGGGTACTCACCTCGGGTGGGGGAAGCATCCGGATCCTAATGAGGCTTCCCACGCCGTCCTCTGTCCCACGGGGGTCTCGCTGCAGCCCTCCGTGAAAGATGACGTCAATATTTACCTTCCCGGCTCCTGCGCAGGCGCTCTGACGGCTGTCGGCTCCGAACTACACGGAAATACCCGATCGCCGTCGGGTCTGCTCTACTGTGCAAGCGCAGGTTTCCGGCGCCTGCGCAGTAGAGCGGACCCGACTGAGATCGGGTATTTCTGTGTAGTTCGGAGCGGAAAGCAGCCACAGCGCCCCCGCTGGAGCCAGCAAAGGTAAATATTGATTTTACAGTCGGGTCTGTCGCCGGCTGTTCGGAGGGCTGCAGCGAGACCCCCGTGGGACAGAGGACAGCGTGGGAAGCCTCATTAGGATCCGGAGGCTTCCCCCACCCGAGGTGAGTACCCCCCAGGGGATGTTTTTGAGGTTACAGAGTCTCTTTAACCTCCCTGGCGGTAAGCCCGAGCTGAGCTGGGGCTATGCCGCCGGGAGGCACCGCTCAGGCCCCGCTGGGCCGATTTGCATAATTTTTTTTTTGCTGCACGCAGCTAGCACTTTGCTAGCTGCATGCAGTGCCCGATCGCCGCTGCTATCTGTCGCGCCGCAGCCGCCCCCCAGAACCCGTGCGCTGCCTGGCCAATCAGTGCCAGGCAGCGCTGTGGGTTGGATCGGAGTCCCCCTTGACGTCACGACGTCGATGACGTCATCCCACCCCGTCGCCATGGCGACGGGGGAAGCCCTCCAGGAGATCCTCGGAGGGGCTGGGGGGATGCCGCTGAGCAGCGGCTATCATGTAGCGAGACTTTGGCCTCAATTCACTAAGCTCAACTCCTGTCTTTAATAACTCTTCTGAGCTGTTTTACAGTTATCACCATGGTGATATAATTGTGATAACTGTAAAACAGCTCTGAAGAGTTATTAAAGACAGGAGTTAAGCTTAGTGAATTGAAGCCTTTGTCTCGCTACATGACAAAAAAAAATTAAAAATTTAAAAAAACGCATTTGCTGCCCCCTGGTGGATTTTTGCAAACCGCCAGGAGGGTTAAATTATTGAAGATGGTGCTGGGTCCCTTCTCTTCAAATTCTGGCTTTAAAAATATTAATACCAAAATTGCACGACAGTATCACAACTTCATATTAATATTTTTGATTAATACAGCACCAGCATCTTCCAAAGAGACGTACAATAGACAATTGGAGACGTGAACCAATAAGTTATCGATTATCGTGACCAGGGGTATTTCATGGAATGACGTGGCTGGAAGCCAGATTGAGGGCCCTTTTCCACTAGCAATCGCTAGCGTTCATGCTGAACGCTAGCGATTGCTGAATCGCAATTAGCGGCGATTCCCCGAAGTTCGCGGCCGCGAATTTTGCTATGCTATGCACTGCATAGCAAAATCGCGGCAAAAGTCGCTCCGCGGCGCGATCGCGATCAAGTAAAAAACGAATCGCGGTAGTGGAAATGACCTACCGCGATTCCTATGTTAAAAAGCAAACCGTAGCGATTGTAAAATCGCTAGCGTTTTGCGTTTTTGCGATTCAGCCAGCGCTGGTGGAAAAGGGCCCTAAAGGTGATTAATTTTGATGGTCAAAGATTTCTGAGTTAAAGGATACCCGAACTGACATGACATCATGAGATAGACGTGTATGTACAGTGCCTAGCACACAAATAACTGCTGTGTTCCTTTTTTTTTCTTTCTCTGCCTAAATCAGTTAAATATCAGGTATGTAAGTGGCTGACTCAGTCCTGACTCAGACAGGAAGAGACTACAGTGTGACCGTCACGGATAAGAAATTCCCCTTTTTTTTACCTCTTTCTTGCTCTCAGAAGCCATTTTCTGCTAGGAACGTGTTTTACAGTTGGAATTTCTTATCAGTAAGGGTCACACTGCAGTCACTTCCTGTCTGAGTCAGGACTGAGTCAGCCACTTACATACCTGATATTTAACTCTTTCAGGCAGAGAAAGAAAAAAAAGGAACACAGCAGTTATTTGTGTGCAAGGCACTGTACATACACGTCTATCTCATCATGTCACGTCAGTTCGGGTATCCTTTAAAGTGTACCTGAGATAAAACTAATGAATGAAGTTATACTTCCTCCTCCAATGGGGCTACAGCCCAATTTGAGCCTTGGCCTCCTTTAGTTTTCTGCCCCATCCATCTCTGTCTAGCGCTGTCTGTTTCTAGTTGCGTATCTTTAGCAGTTATTTGGCACCTTTGTCAACTTCATTTGCCCATCTCTTTCTGGGTCTTCCAGTTGGTCTTCTTCCATCCATGCTCCTTGTAAAGATTCTTTCAAAGTCATCTATTCTGCTTGCAAAGGTTTTGAGTCAGTATCCATGTTTCACACCTATAGGTAAGTATAGGCCTGATTATGGTCTTGTATACCCGGATTTTGCTGATCCTTTCATTATCCCACGTGTGGAAGATGTGTGATAGGGCGAAGTATGCTCTGTTGGTTTGAGTTATTCTTCCATGGATTTTTACTGTTTCGCATCCATCGTTATCTAGGTTGACTACCAGATATCTAAACTGTTTTACAGATTCTAGAGTATCGTCACCTATTATGTTCTGTGATGTTCCTCTCTTTCTTAGAAATTTTGTCTTATCAGTGTTTATTGTCAGGACTACGTCCTTGGCCTGATTATTTAGTTTGATATAGGTTTCTCTTACCGTTGCTATTGTTCTGACCACTATGTTGATATCATCTGCATAAGCTATTATCTGTACAGATATATTTATTAGAATATTTGTGGGTTTTATTGACATTTTTCTGATGACTTATTCTATTAAACAGTGCCAGGGCCAACCCCTCTCCTTGCTTTAGACCTTGCATGATTTTGTAATAGTTAGTCAGTTGATTTTCTACCCGTACGTATGCTTGTGTCTCCTTCATTGTGATTTTTATTAATTTGATCAGTTTATTGGGAATGCTAAACTCCCTTAAAGTAAACCAGAGCTGAACGAAATTAAAAAAAATAATAAAGAATGGGAATATGATATTGATATTTTTAAAATTTTTGTAGATTTTCAGCAGGCATATGACTCTATTAAGAGAACGTTCTGCAACTGCGCATTGCTTCCTGCCAAGGAAGCGTGAAGGGGGCACGCACCTGCAGCGCAAAGCGTGATTGAAGCAAGTTACCAATGCGGTTAGCAGGGGAATCTGAGTAGCCCCAGGAGATGAGGAGGGAGCACAAAGCCTGAAGGGGGCTGGAGGAAGCCCCAGCTAAGTGTAAATTAATTCGTTTTATCTCAGGTCCCCTTTAATGCAAATTAAAATGTTGACCAATCAAAAGAATCAACTACTGCATTTTACTGGTCCAAATTTAAGCTGTATACATTTGAAAAATATTAACATGAAGTATGCAATCTGATTATTTTTGGTGATTAACCACTTGAGGACCTAGGGCTTTCTACCCCTTAAGGACCGGCCACTTTTTTCCATTCAGACCACTGCAGCTTTCACGGTTTATTGCTCGCTCATACAACCTACCACCTAAATGAATTTTGGCTCCTTTTCTTGTCACTAATAAAGCTTTCTTTTGATGCTATTTGATTGCTCCTGCGATTTTTACTTTTTATTATATTCATCAAAAAAGACATGAATTTTGGCAAAAAAATGATTTTTTTAACTTTCTGTGCTGACATTTTTCAAATAAAGTAAAATTTCTGTATACATGCAGCGCGAAAAATGTGGACAAACATGTTTTTGATAAAAAAAAACCCATTCAGTGTATATTTATTGGTTTGGGTAAAAGTTATAGCGTTTACAAACTATGGTGCCAAAAGTGAATTTTCCCATTTTCAAGCATCTCTGACTTTTCTGACCCCCTGTCATGTTTCATGAGGGGCTAGAATTCCAGGATAGTATAAATACCCCCCAAATGACCCCATTTTGGAAAGAAGACATCCCAAAGTATTCACTGAGAGGCATAGTGAGTTCATAGAAGATATTATTTTTTGTCACAAGTAAGCGGAAAATGACACTTTGTGAGGAAAAAAAAAAAGTTTCCATTTCTTCTAACTTGCGACAAAAAAAAATGAAATCTGCCACGGACTCACCATGCCCCTCTCTGAATACCTTGAAGGGTCTACTTTCCAAAATGGGATCATTTGTGGGGTGTGTTTACTGTCCTGACATTTTGGGGGGTGCTAAATTGTAAGCACCCCTGTAAAGCCTAAAGGTGCTCATTGGACTTTGGACCCGTTAGCGCAGTTAGGCTGCAAAAAAGTGCCACACATGTGGTATTGCCGTACTCAGGAGAAGTAGTATAATGTGTTTTGGGGTGTATTTTTACACATACCCATGCTGGGTGGGAGAAATATCTCTGTAAATGACAATTTGTTAATTTTTTTTACACACAATTGTCCATTTACAGAGATATTTCTCCCACTCAGCATGGGTATGTGTAAAAATACACCACAAAACACATTATACTACTTCTCCTGAGTACGGCGATACCACATGTGTGGCACTTTTTTGCACCCTAACTGCGCTAAAGGGCCCAAAGTCCAATGAGTACCTTTAGGATTTCACAGGTCATTTTGAGAAATTTCGTTTCAAGACTACTCCTCACGGTTTAGGGCCCCTAAAATGCCAGGGCAGTATAGGAACCCCACAAATGACCCCATTTTAGAAAGAAGACACCCCAAGGTATTCCGTTAGTAGTATGGCGAGTTCATAGAAGATTTTATTTTTTGTCACAAGTTAGCGGAAAATGACACTTTGTGAAAAAACACAATTAAAATCAATTTCCGCTAACTTTTGACAAAAAATAAAATCTTCTATGAACCCACCATACTCCTAACGGAATACCTTGGGGTGTCTTCTTTCTAAAATGGGGTCATTTGTGGGGTTCCTATACTGCCCTGGCATTTTAGGGGCCCTAAACCGTGAGGAGTAGTCTTGAAACGAAATTTCTCAAAATGACCTGTGAAATCCTAAAGGTACTCATTGGACTTTGGGCCCTTTAGCGCAGTTAGGGTGCAAAAAAGTGCCACACATGTGGTATCGCCATACTCGGGAGAAGTAGTACAATGTGTTTTGGGGTGTATTTTTACACATACCCATGCTGGGTGGGAGAAATACCTCTGTAAATGGACAATTGTGTGTAAAAAAATCAAAAGATTGTCATTTACAGAGGTATTTCTCCCACCCAGCATGGGTATGTGTAAAAATACACCCCAAAACACATTGTACTACTTCTCCCGAGTACGGCGATACCACATGTGTGGCACTTTTTTGCACCCTAACTGCACTAAGGGGCCCAAAGTCCAATGAGTACCTTTAGGATTTCACAGGTCATTTTTGTTTCAAGACTACTCCTCACGGTTTAGGGCCCCTAAAATGCCAGGGCAGTATAGGAACCCCACTAATGACCCCATTTTAGAAAGAAGACACCCCAAGGTATTCCGTTAGGAGTATGGTGAGTTCATAGAAGTTTTTATTTTTTTGTCACAAGTTAGCGGAAATTGATTTTAATAGTTTTTTTTCACAAAGTGTCATTTTCCGCTAACTTGTGACAAAAAATAAAATCTTCTATGAACTCACCATACTCCGTACGGAATACCTTTGGGTGTCTTCTTTCTAGAATGGGGTCATTTGTGGGGTTCCTATACTGCCCTGGCATTTTAGGGGCCCTAAACCGTGAGGAGTAGTCTTGAAACCAAATGTCGCAAAATGACCTGTGAAATCCTAAAGGTACTCATTGGACTTTGGGCCCCTTAGCGTACTTAGGGTGTAAAAAAGTGCCACACATGTGGTACCGCTGTACTCAGGAGAAGTAGTATAATGCGTTTTGGGGTGTATTTTTACACATACCCATGCTAAGTGGGAGAAATATCTCTGTAAATGACAATTGTTTGATTTTTTTACACACAATTGTCCATTTACATAGAAATTTCTCCCACCCAGCATGGGTATGTGTAAAAATACACCCCAAAACACATTATACTACTTTTCCTGAGTACGGCGGTACCACATGTGTGACACTTTTTTGCAGCCTAGGTGCGCTAAGGGGCCCAACGTCCTATTCACAGGTCATTTTGAAGCATTTGTTTTCTAGACTACTCCTCGCGGTTTAGGGCCCCTAAAATGCCAGGGCAGTATAGGAACCCCACAAGTGACCCCATTTTAGAAAGAAGACACCCCAAGGTATTCCGTTAGGTGTATGGCGAGTTCATAGAAGATTTTATTTTTTGTCACAAGTTAGTGAAAAATGACACTTTGTGAAAAAAAACCAATAAAAATTAATTTCCGCTAACTTTTGACAAAAAATTAAATCTTCTATGAACTCGTCATACACCTAACATAATACCTTGGGGTGTCTTTTTTTTCTAAAATGGGGTCACTTGTGGGGTTCCTATACCGCCCTGGCATTTTACAGGCCCAAAACCGTGAGTAGTCTGGAAACCAAATGTCTCAAAATGACTGTTCAGGGGTATAAGCATCTGCAAATTTTGATGACAGGTGGTCTATGAGGGGGCGAATTTTGTGGAACCGGTCATAAGCAGGGTGGCCTTTTAGATGACAGGTTGTATTGGGCCTGATCTGATGGATAGGAGTGCTAGGGGGGTGACAGGAGGTGATTGATGGGTGTCTCAGGGGGTGGTTAGAGGGGAAAATAGATGCAATCCATGCACTGGGGAGGTGATCGGAAGGGGGTCTGAGGGTTTGGCCGAGTGATCAGGAGCCCACACGGGGCAAATTGGGGCCTGATCTGATGGGTAGGTGTGCTAGGGGGTGACAGGAGGTGATTGATGGGTGTCTCAAGGTGTGATTAGAGGGGGGAATGGATGCAAGCAATGCACTGGCGAGGTGATCAGGGCTGGGGTCTGAGGGCATTCTGAGGGTGTGGGCGGGTGATTGAGTGCCCTACGGGCAGATAGGGGTCTAATCTGATAGGTAGCAGTGACAGGGGGTGATTGATGGGTAATTAGTGGGTGTTTAGGGTAGAGAATAGATGGAAACACTGCGCTTGGGTGGTGATCTGATGTCGGATCTGCGGGCGATCTATTGGTGTGGGTGGGTGATCAGTTTGCCCGCAAGGGGCAGGTTAGGGGCTGATTGATGGGTGGCAGTGACAGCGGGTGATTGATGGGTGGCAGTGACAGGGGGTGATTGATGGGTGGCAGTGACAGGGGGTGATTGATGGGTGATTGATAGGTGATTGACAGGTAATCAGTGGGTTATTACAGGGGAGAACAGATGTAAATATTGCACTGGCGAATTGATAAGGGGGGGTCTGAGGGCAATCTGAGCGTGTAGGCGGTCGATTGGGTGCCCGCAAGGGGCAGATTAGGGTCTGATCTGATAGGTAACAGTGACAGGTGGTGATAGAGAGTGATTGATGGGTGATTGATGGGTAATTAGTGGGTGTTTAGAGGAGAGAATAGATGGAAACACTGCGCTTGGGTGGTGATCTGATGTCGGATCTGCGGGCGATCTATTGGTGTGGGTGGGTGATCAGATTGCCCGCAAGGGGCAGGTTAGGGGCTGATTGTTGGGTGGCAGTGACAGGGGGTGATTGATGGGTGATAGGTGATTGGCAGGTGATTGACAGGTGATCAGTGGGTTATTACAGGGAAGGACAGATGTAATTAATGCACTGGCGAATTGATAAGGGGGGGGGGGTCTGAGGGCAATCTGAGCGTGTGGGCGGGTGATTGGGTGCCCGCAAGGGGCAGATTAGGGTCTGATCTGATAGGTAACAGTGACAGGTGGTGATAGGGGGTGATTGATGGGTAATTAGTGGGTGTTTAGAGAAGATAACAGATGTAAACGATACATTTGGGAGGTAATCTGACGGCGGGTTTGCGGGCGATCTAATGGTGTGGGTGGGTGATCAGATTGCCCGCAAGGGGCAGGTTAGGGGCTGATTGATGGGTGGCAGTGACAGGGGGTGATTGATGGGTGATAGGTGATTGGCAGGTGATTGACAGGTGATCAGTGGGTTATTACAGGGAAGAACAGATGTAATTAATGCACTGGTGAATTGATAAGGGGGGGTCAGAGGGCAATCTGAGCGTGTGGGCGGGTGATTGGGTGCCCGCAAGGGGCAGATTAGGGTCTGATCTGATAGGTAAAAGTGACAAGTGGTGATAGGGGGTGATTGATGGGTGATTGATGGGTAATTAGTGGGTGTTTAGAGGAGAGAATAGATGTAAACAATGGATTTGGGAGGTGATCTGATGTCGGATCTGTGGGCGATCTATTGGTGTGGGGGGGTGATCAGATTGCCCGCAAGGGGCAGGTTAGGGGCTGATTGATGGGTGGCAGTGACAGGGGGTGATTGACGGGTGATTGATGGGTGATTGACGGGTGATTGACAGGTGATTGACAGGTGATTGACAGGTGATCAGGGGGATAGATGCATACAGTAAACAGGGGGGGGGTGGTCTGGGGAGAATCTGAGGGGTGGGGGGTGATCAGGAGGGGGCAGGGAGCAGGGGGGGGGATAAAAAAAAAATAGCGTTGACAGATAGTGACAGGGAGTGATTGATGGGTGATTAGGGGGGTGATTGGGTGCAAACAGGGGTCTGGGGGGTGGGCAGGGGGGGGGGGGTCTGATGGGTGCTGTGGGCGATCTGGGGCAGGGGGGGGAGAAATCAGTGTGCTTGGGTGCAGACTAGGGTGGCTGCAGCCTGCCCTGGTGGTCCCTCGGACACTGGGACCACCAGGGCAGGAGGCAGCCTGTATAATACACTTTGTAAACATTACAAAGTGTATTATACACTTTGTATGCGGCGATCGCGGGGTTAACATCCCGCCGGCGCTTCCGTATAGCCGGCGGGATGTTGCGGCGAGCGATCGGTGACAGGCGCCGGCGGAGGATCGCGTCACGGATGACGCGATCGCTCCGCCCATGCCCTTAAATGGACCGCCGCCTCTGTGGGTGAGGCCGTCCTGCAGGGCTCCACTTCCCCGCCGCCCCTGTGTAGTGGGCGGTCGGGAAGTGGTTAAACAGGGAATTAGTTGCGTAATGGTGCACCAAGGCCAAATAAAGGTTTCACTCAAATCATTTGGAGGAGAAAAGATTGAAGAGAGACAGATTGGTAAAGCAAAATAATCCAGGCATTTGTCTTTCATAATTGGTGTTCCTTGAATGTAGAAGGAAAATACCTGTGACAAGGGAAAGCGTGAAGAGATGGTAAGCATGATACAAGAGGAAAGGAAGTAATAGGATCAAGTGGGTAGTGGGATGGGATTGAAAGATGAGAGAGAAGTGAATGTGTTCAGTTGATGAGAGTAAACAGGAAAGGCCCTTTTCCACTTGTAGAATTTTGGAAAACTATTCTGATAACTTGCAGAGCGCAAGGTACTTTAAAACTCCTGGAAACCACTGTGAATGTTTTCATTACTGCGATCCATTTGTGATGCAATTTTTTTTCTGTACACAATCATCATACCTGCTGCATTTCTTGTGCGCTTGAACTCTGCAGGAAAAATCGCATAGAAATCGCCTATGTAGGCACTGTCTTTGTGATCCAGCAATACACAATATTTTCCCACCTATTTTTTTTCTCCTAAAAACACAACTCAAATTGTACAACAGTTGGATGGCAGCAGAATTGCTGCAGTGGAAATAGAGAGAAATGTGATCTGGCCTTGATCCCCGTGGAATAGGGTCCTCAAAGTGAAGGTCCAAGGTGTTTGAAAATCAAAAATCTACTTACCTGGGGCTTCCTCCAGTCCCTGGTAGCCCTCCTGTGCCCTCACCGCAGCTCCGGTGGCTCCCTCTGGTGCAGATGCCAACCTTGCCAGGTTGGCATCTTACTGCACTCCAGCGTGTGGCTCACGGAGTCGCACTGACGTCATCTGGACTGTACTGTGCCTGCACAGTACAGTCCGGATGTCAGTGCGACTCCGCATGAGCTGCACACTGGAGCGCAGTAGATATCATGCACTGGAGGGGACCCCGGGCCACGGAAGGGAAGCGGAGCTGCAGCAAGAGCACGGGACGACTGCAAGGGGATAGAGGAAGCCCCAGGTAGGCTGTTTTCACAGTGAGACGTTACAGGCGCACGTTAGTGCAGCCTGTAACGCAGCCCCACCGCACAGTAATGAAATATCAATGGGCTGTTCACAGTGCCCACGTTGCGTTACATTGTAACGCAGCACATCCGTTGAGAGTGCTGCATGCTGTGCGTTATGCGCAGCTAAGCCGCGTTAGACTGTGCGCACGTGCTCAGTAGTGTTGGGGAGGAGTGGAGAGCGGCCAGGCACATGGCTAATTAATATTCACTGCACGGTGTGACGTGCAGTGTTTACTTCCTGGAGCGGCCGCTCTGTGTGTGGCGATTGGCCGGGTGGGACCACGTGATGCTGCATGCGTCCAAGAGTACGCATCACGGCATCACAGACGCCAGAGTGAGCTGCACAACGCGGCTCACTGACGTCCACATCAGAGAGCACCAGGCGTTGCGTTAGGGGCACGTTATGTGCCCTATAACGTCCCCTAAACGCAACGTCCTGGTGTGTAAGTAGCCTTAAGTAGATTTTTGATTTTTAAACACCTTGGACCTTCCCTTTAATGAGGAGGTGATATTTGGATTGTGTGTGTACAGACAAGGCAGCAGAGTGAAGCGGTTTCTGAAGATGTAGAGTTTTCAGCTGAATGCAGAGGTGAAAGCTAAATTACCTTGAAAGTAACTGATGCAATTTTTTTTCCTGATATGTTAGTGTGGTGAATGCTGCCTGTCTCATGGCCTATCATTATCTACTATCTGTAATTAAAATCCATAAACAATGTATGAACACCAAGAGCTATGTTCAAGTTGCTATAAGGGCCAAGACCATACAATGGGTTACCATGTTCATGAAATAAGTAAATAACACAATATTTATATTAGCGCCAAACTATTTACTTACAATCACAATAGACATACAGAGAATATTTCAAATACAACATTAAAATTTCAGCTCACATTCATAGTTGAAAAATTAGTTAGGTCCATAATTATTTGGGCAAAGTCCAAATAATTATGGACCTAACTACATAAAAATCACTGTTAACATTTTCTCAAACTACATCTACACAAAAACATTATATAAATTAGAACATCTTATACATCATTTCTTATTTCCTAGTTTGTACAAAAAATATAGATTTGAAGTAGATATACTATGATTTAACTATACCGAGGGTCGGATTTTTGATACCCACTTCGGTTTGTTATGCATTATAACTAATGGTAAGATTCCCAACGTGGGTTTGAATTCAATACCTATATTTAACTCGTGAATGTAATGTAGAACTGTAGTGTGGTGTGGGCAGCATGGTGGCGTAGTGCAGGGCTTTTCAACCTTTTCACTAATTGTACCACTTTTATCGCATTAAAAATGTTAAGTACCACCAGTGTGCCTGCACAGTAGATCGGACCTGATCAGGCTCTGCTGCTTGCGCCAGAACCTGAGCGAAGAGCCGCTACTGCGCATGCGTTCACGCCGACAAGGAGCTTCTTTAGAATCCAGAGGCTTCCCCCTCCCTAGGTAAGTACCCCCAGGGCACTTTTTTTCTTACAGGTACACTTTAAGAAAAGGGGGAACATATGGGAGGGGAATAGCAGGAGGCATTGCTGGAGTGATGTCACTTTCTGTATTTGAAGTATACCCACAGTCACTGTGCACCATTCGTCTGGCTGTCTCCTCCCCGCTGATCTGAGGTCTGAAGTATACCACAGGGTAGCACATCAAGGAGCGAGTGGGGGAGCTGAACTTTGTGGAGGCTGGACGGGATCAGGACAAGAGGCAGGCAAACCCGGAGTGTACCACCTGGCCAACAGAAAAGTACCACTGGTGGTACACGTACCACAGGTTGAAAAGCCCTGCCGTAGTGGATAGTGCTCTCGCCCTGCAGCGCTGGGTCCCTGGTTTCATTCCCAGCCAGGTCACTATCTGTACAGTTTGTATATTCTCCCTATTCTCCCAAAAACATACAGCTAAATTACCGTAATCTGCTTCCCCCTAAATAGGCCCTAGACAAAATTTGTGTGTAATTCTCTTTGATCAAGTTCTTCAATGATCTATCTTACCCACATCTTTATCAGTATCACTGGAAAACTAATACCAAGTACAAGTATATTTATTAATCTATCTTGAGAGTAGACTGACTGTACTTCTTTGACACACATCTCACATGGACCTGGCTTTACCCTCACTTAGCTACCCCTCTAACTTCTGTATCAACTAGACTTACTTGGCAGGCCACTGGGAATCTAGTGCAGTCTCTGCTGTCACTGGAAGATGAAATGGAGTTACATGGCGTTACATATTACCAGAGCATGCAGAGTCAATAAGCAAAGTCAAGTTATCAAACTGTAAAAGGACTCTATAAAAAGATCAAAGGTAAACTCAATGGATTTATGCGTACAAAGGCATGGCTGAACCACAGATCCATACAGCAAACAGGGCTTTGCCTAGGAAACATCTAAACTGGTATATTTCCAATTGCTTAAGTGTGGGTTGAGTTCAAGCTAATAAACAAAGAAGAACATACAGGAAAAACAAATAATGTTGTAAATGAATGCTCTTCCAAGAAACCAAAATTCAGCTTCTATCAAATGTTTCCAAAAAGTTTTAAAAAGAAAAATACAAATATAGACATATGCAGGCAAAGGAGAAATATCAGCTACTAGTGCAGTAACCATGCAGCCTAACTTTGCTAAATGACTATACCCAATAGTATTTTTAACCTAGTACGGGGTGTCGAACTCAAATACAAAGTGGGCCGAAATTGAGCTCTGGGACCAAGTCACGGGCCGATCTCAATTTCTAGTGCCCACTTTTCTCCCTTATAAAGTTCCCTGGTGTCTAATACCCCCCTCCATTCCTTAATACCGTTCCCTGATGTTTAGTGGTCCTCCCTCCCTCATCTATACAATTCTCTGATACTTAGTGGTCCTCCCTCCCCTATACAGTTCCCTGGTGTCTAGTGGCCCCTTTTCCTCTCCTATACTGTTCCCTGGTATCTAGTGCTGTCCCTCTCCCTATTTGACTCCCCTGGCGATCTAGGGCTTACCCTCCAATATAGCTTTGCTGGTGGTCTTGAGTGGGCCAAACATAATGCAAAGTAGAGAAACCACCTGAGTCCAAGGGCCAGATTTTACCCACAGGCCAGAGTTTGACATGTATGACCTAGTATGGACTGTATTTGTGTGCATTCTGTGATGTACTGAAGCAAGCATTTGTCTGGACCCCAAAAGAGAAGTGTATTTTTGTATTGTGTTATGTGATTGTTAAAGGTACATTCTATACCTAAGCATAACAGTGATGTGAAGCAGTACAATCTTATGCCTACGGAAGCAATACAGACCCCAGGAGCTGCTACTAAGCATGAAAGTAACTGGACGGCTGTAAGAGAATTCATTGGATAAGCTTTTCCACTCACTGATCAGTGGGTGGGATCTGCTGATGGGCCTCCTCCCCTTTGGAATGCTGAGGCCAATAAGCATACCCATTTATGTGGATTCCAGAGGGCCTATTACCCTGAGAGGATCAGCTATTCTCTGTGTTCTATGGCTAATCTTACTGACTTATTATATATGCATCACTTAAAGGGAAAATTCACAGTTAAAGGGGAACTTCAGCCTAAACAAACATACTGTCATTAAGTTACATTAGTTATGTTAATTAGAATAGATAGGTAATATAATTTTTTACCCACCCTGTTTTAAAAGAACAGGCAAATGTTTGTGATTCATGGGGCTGCCATCTTTGTCATGGGGGCAGCCATCTTTTTGGTTGAAAGGAGGTGACAAGGAGCAGGAGACACAGTTCCAACTGTCCTGTTTCCTGATTACCCCTCCCAGCTGCACACGCTAGGCTTCAAATGGCAAATTCAAAATGTAAAAAAAAAAAAATTGCACCAAAACAGCAGAACGAGAGCAACAACATCAGAAATCCCATCATGCTTTGCACAGCATCAGGGGAAAAAAGCCCGGGCAGTTTTCTTCTGTGCAGCTAAAAATGAGGCTTGGATAAGAGAAACAAAGTTCTGATACTGTGAAACTGTTAAAGAAACACCAGGCCTTTTCAGTGCTGCTGAGTCGATTTTTAGTCCGGAGGTTCACTTTAAAAAAATAACTCATTGCATTCAGTTCACCTCTACGTATTGCAAGGATTAAAAAGGTACTCCGAGCACCTCTCATGGGCATCCCTTTAAAGGACTTACGAGGCCTGATTTTTAAAAAATAAACAAAAAAAAGTTAGATACCTGTGTGTTTTTGTAAGGCACGGAGGACGCCGTCCGCGCCCTCCGTGCCGTTCCGCCGGGTCCCCGCTGCTGAATATCCCCCCGAACGACCCCCGACCCGGGTCGGGCTCTCCAGCCTTTACCAAGATGGCCGCCGGAGCTGGCCGCGGCTGCGCAGTCCGCATAGCCACGAGTGCGGCTGCGCAGCTCTAAGGCCAACTCCCTGATCCACGCTACTGTTACGTGGATCGGGGGGTTGGCCTTAGAGCTGCGCAGCCGCACTCGCGGCTATGCGGACTGCGCAGCCGCGGCCAGCTCCGGCGGCCATCTTGGTGAAGGCTGGAGAGCCCGACCCGGGCCGTGCGGTCGGGGGGATATTCAGCAGCGGGGACCCGGCGGAACGGCACGGAGGGCGCGGACGGCGTCCTCCGTGCCTTACAAAAACACACAGGTATCTAACTTTTTTTGTTTATTTTTTAAAAATCATGCCTCGTAAGTCCTTTAAGACAGACGACTTCCAACAAAGTCGTGCTATGACCCCTCTAGAGGAGCCTCTTGCAATGGCCATGCGTGTCACTTCCTCTTCCTGCTCCATTTAGTGATGCACTTCTCTAACAGAGCAGACAGGGGTGACCCGGAAGTTATAACATAGCCAAGATGGCAGCCACGATTTTTAAATTGAAATTGAATGAAAACTATTTGGTGTAAAACAGCGATTCAGGCATCAAATGAAAGAGGGGAGCACAGGCTACAGAAAGGTATGCGTCTTTAAATACTTTGCAGTAATGGTTGGAGTCTTAAAAGCATGCCCATGAGAGGTGCTCGGAGTCCCTTTAATGGCAAAAATTACCGCAGCATTCAGGAAACGATCAGGTGCAGGATTGTGCCATTAATGGGCACCTTACGTCTCTTGCCCTGTAAAGCTAAGTACAGCCACAGAAAGGAGAGGGTTTCTGGACAGTCAAATGGCAACGGTGTAATTTATCAGTTTTACGAATGAATAACAGCAAATTAGAAATGTAACAACATTAACTACCTAGGAACCACCTAACACCAATGAGCGTGGCCGCGACGGCAGCCCCAGGACTACCTAACGCCAATTGGTGTCAAGTCCTGGGGCTGCAGTTTCACAGGGAACGGCCGCGTTCCCTGCCACTTCACGCAACGGAGTTCCACGATTAGCCTGCTAGCCGCCGATCGCGGCTAGCAGGTGTTTGTAAATGAAAGGGGAAAGAAATCCCCTTTGTTTACATCCGTACAGCCGGGATCACCGTCCTCTCATAGGCTGATGCCTATGAGAGGCGGAACAGGACGGATCGCCGTCCTGTTTCATAAAGATCATGGAGGGAAGGAAGGAAGAGGAGGGAGGGAGAAAAAGAGAAACAGCCTCACAGAGGCTTAGAAGGGGGAAAAAAAAAGGCCACAGCGATCGGACACCTCCGGTGGCATGTCCCATAAGGGACAAAGAAAAAGGAGGCGAGTCCGATCGCTGGGCTCCATAGCTGGGCTGTGCAGGAGGCTGAAAAGCCAGAACAGCCTAACAAAAAAGAGCCTGGTCGTTAGGGAGGGTTAACACTGCGGTCATCAAGTGGTTGATTGCAAAAAGACCTATCCAGCACCAATGTACATTAATTGCATTTTTTTTAACAAAAGCAGAAAATTTCCGTTTACTGTGAGGCTGGTAAGATCGTGTTACTATAGCAAGTAATATTGCAGCATCTTTGAATCACATATACAATGTATTTAAAATCATACATTGCATTTTGCCACCCCTTCTATAAAAAGTTCACAGTCTAAAGTCACCTAGTTTATTAAAGGGAATCTAAAGTGACAGGTATATGGAGGCTGCCATATTAAATTTCCTTTTAAACAATACTAGTTGCCTGGCTGTCCTGCCGATCCCATGCCTCTAATAAAATTTAGCCATAGACCCTGAACAAGCATGCAGATCAGATGGTATCTGTAGAGTAGCTGCATGCTTGTTTCAGATGGGTGATTCAAACACTACTGTAGCCAAAGAGATCAGCAGGACTGCCAGGCAACTGGGATTGCTTAAAAGAAAATATATATGGCAGCCTCCATATACCTCTTGCTTCAGATTTCTTTTAAGGTTCAGATACTTAGTGTTCATACATAGTATGTATAAAAACAAAACAAAAAAAAAAACAGTGAGATTGGGGATAAGATGGTACTTTTTAGAATACACATGGTAGCCACATTTGAATGGTAAAATATTAATTTTGAGGTCTTTTTTTTTTTTTTTTTTTTTTTTTTTTTTGCATACAAGTAAATGATTAGTTACTCCTGGCAGCACCCCAAGGTTTTCACCCCTGCCAGATTGTTTTTGTAGTTTGCAAGTTATATGAATGATTTATAGAAATCCACTCTATTCCTATGCCAGACCAACAAAACAAGAAGGAACTACGTCAAATGCTTTTGGTTATTTCTCTGCTGTAGTACTGAACAGTACTAAGGAAGACTGTCAAACAAGGAATTCTCAAGCTAAAACAATGACAGCTAAATTCATTTCAGAAACTATTTTGTAAGTATGTTACAAAAATAATTGTAAGTTACCGATTTGTGACATTTAGGTGATCCATTGAGGGGGAAAAAAAAGTGGACAATCACTGTTCAGAAACCCAAGGCAGACATCCACATTTAGGTCTCAGGAAATCACTCTGGCAAAGCTTTGTCCATATGGCACATTGACTTGTAGGACTTGGCAAATTAGTGGAATGTTCATACATTACAGTCCTCCATAGCAGACATATTTCACTTCTAAATACTCGTCAATGCCATACTTGGATCCTTCTCTGCCAAGGCCAGACTGCTTGACTCCACCAAATGGACACTCCACTGAGGAAAGTAATCCCTCATTAACACCAACCATGCCCACTTCCAAGCGTTCAGCCACTCTCCAGATCTGTGCCGGGTCCTGGGAGTAAAAATAACCTGAAGCCAAATAACAAAAGCATATATTACTGTATGTGCAGCACTTACTACATTATAAAACCCAAAAGTAATATTTGTGCTTTAAAGGATACCCCAACTGAAATGTGACATAATGAGATAGACGCGGGTATGTACAGTGCCTAGCACACAGATACCTATGTTGTGTTACATAGTTACATAGTTATTTTGGTTGAAAAAAGACATACGTCCATCGAGTTCAACCAGTATAAAGCACAACACCAGCCTGCTCCCTCACATATCCCTGTTGATCTGCCTGAAAGAGTTAAATATAAGGTATGCAAGTGGCTGACTCAGTCTTGACTCAGACAGGAAGTGACTACAGTGTGACCCTCCCTGATAAGAAATTCCAACTATAAAACACTTTCCTAGCAGAAAATGGCTTCTGAGAGCAAGAAAGAGGTAAAAAAGGGGAATTTCTTATCAGTGAGGGTCACACTGTAGTCACTTCCTGTCTGAGTCAGGACTGAGTCAGCCACTTACATACCTGATATTTAACTCTTTCAGGCAGAGAAGGAAAAAAAGGAACACAGCATAGTTATTTGTGTGCTAGGCACTGTACATACACATGTCTATCTCATTATGTCACATTTCAGTTGGGGTATCCTTTAAGAAAACCCGAGGCAAAAGGATAAATAAAAAAATAAATATATAAAATAAATAAAAATAAAAGTACTTTAAGAGAGACCAAGGTGGGCTCATAAGATAAAGAAAAAAAAAAAGTAAGCTACCTGAGCGGATCAGGTAACTTCAAAAACCGCCGTTCCTGTGGGCCGCAATGGTCACGATGCTGAAATGAGAGACTGTCTCACCCACCTCTGGCAGAGGCTTCCCACATCCTTCTGGAGACCAGTGCCCATCCTGTACATCACAGCAGGGCTCACCTTCATGACCGAGTGTGAACATGCTGCACCTGGGCGAGTATGACCGCACCTGTGCAGTAGCACCGAGCTGCGCAAGGATGATTGACTCCGGCTTTCTGCATGGGCACAGCAATGCTTGTGCAGGCGCAGTGCAGCTGTGCTCGTACATGAAGAGCAGCACAGCCACATAACATATCTGACGAGCTCTAGGATATGTTGAGGGAGTCTGCTAGGAGGATGTGAGGAGCCTCTGCTTTCTTGCATAAGTATCTTCACATTTTTTTTTTTTGCCTCGGGTAGACTTTTAGGCCCGCTAAGGCTAGTTTTTTTTTGTAAAGAGTAACTGTCAGGCTGCAAAAGCTAATTTAAACCTCTATTCTCCTGTGTTAAACTGTTTAGGAGGAAGCCAAAAAGGCAATACTGAAGTTAAAAATCTCTCTTACTTTTGATGTGTGCTAAACAGCAAGGCTGTTATTCCCAAGCTCATAAGGAGGACGACAGGCCGCATAACATACTGCAAAGCATTCTGGGGCTGCTTCTCCACAGTGCACTACCTTGGGTCCTCCCCTTCATGTTCCTATCACGCCCTAAGGCTGTGAGAAGTTACAGGCTCATGTTACAGCAGCCTAAACTCACAGCACTGAAAAATCACAGGGCACAAGTTCTTAGAGTATACTGCATGAGTCCGCTATTGTTCCTAGCCACATGGCTAATTAATATTCACTGCACAGTAGTGTTGTCCGATCATGAACCATTAGGATCTTTTTTTGTGAGTCGAATCATCAGGAAGCAGGGAGGACATGACATCACAATTGGCTTCATAGGAGACAGACAAACATGGAACCTGCCATGAGCTGTCAGGAGCATCATTCTCTGCAAATACTATATAAAAATTCTGTGAAATCTAAACATGGACAGTGAAATGCATATGTAATGTAAGTACAGCCAATCTTTAGCTACTGATATATGTGTTTTTTTTCTCTGAGACCTTATACCTAACAGCTCCTCTTTAAACTAATTTACCTCCCCCACTCTCCCAGTAGTTATTTAAATATTAAAAGATGTTTAACCACATGAGGACCAGAGGTTTCTACCCCCTAGTGACCAGGCTATTTTTTTACAGTTCGGCACTTCACAACTTTAGCGGGTTATTGCTCGTCATACAACTTAGCACTCAAATGAATTTTACCTCCTTTTCTTCTCATAAATAGAGCTTTCTTTTGGAGGTACTTGATTGCTGCTGCGATTTTTAGATTTTTTTTTTAATAAATAAAAAAAGTACCAATTTAAAAAAAAAATTGTTTTTATTCTCCTCCCCCTTCCCCTTTAATTTGGTCCTAGACTATGATACATACACCACACCATACATACACAGGCATATGCCTATAATATGGATTAGATTGTGAGCCCATCCGAGGGACAGTTAAGTGACAGATCGCAGTGCGATATAAATTTTTTTGTTAGAAACGTAAGCCACAGCCTGCCTGCTTCGATCGTGGGCTGACAGGCTGATTGCTCTTGGCCCGCTTTGTTTACAGATGGGAGCTCGCACAAGCTCTCGTCTAATCTCGCTCCTCGCAAGATGATGGAACAACTGATCCTCTCTGCTGCCGCCGATCCGCTTTAGTCGGTCTGCAGCAAGTTAAAAGGGCTTTATGTATACTTTACTTTCAAACGGTTGTGATAACATGAAATCTAAAGTGGGATGTAGCTGGTACATTGCTCACTGGACAAAGATAAAAAGTTCTCTCCTTTCACAAAAGATCCAAACTTCTGTAAACAGGAAGTGGCTTGATCTCCTGAACAGCTAATCAGTTTTCAGAGACGTTCAAATTGCTGCTGAAAACCTGAAACCCACTACTTTTCAGTCTACTGATTTATTTGAAAAGTTTTTTTTCTAGTCAAGGAGCGTTCTAAATGTTTTATAAAGAAATAAGGACTGAAATATACGCTCAACTTTTTTACAAAGCAGAAACTGTGTTGCCTTTCTTAGCGGCAAAGAGTCAAACGGGTCTGAGTGCTCTGGTGGTCTCAGAAGGAGTTCTGGTCATCTGTGAGACCTGAGCGGTGAAGGGCAAACTTCACCAACGGAAGACATTTGCTATTTAAAGAGACACTGAAGCAAAAAAAAAAAAAAAAATTATGATATAATGCTTTGTATGTGTAGTACAGCTAAGGAATAAAACATTAGAAGCAGACATAAGTCTAATATTGTTTCCAGTACAGGAAGAGTTAAGAAACTCCAGTTATTTATGCAAATGAGCAATTGAGCTCCATGGCTTTCAAAGTCGCAGAGAGCTCTATCTTCTGAAGCTTATCTCAACTGTCAGTCACTGTATTTTCCTTTTCTCCCCAGAGGACAGGTCAATAGTTTATATGTACATATATACATACATACATACAGGATAGGCAAGTTCGGCTGAATAAAGCTTAATAAGATTTATAATCCTAGCTTAAAGCAGTCCTGAGCAGTCCCCTAAAATAAAAAATTTCACTTACCTTAGATTTAGAAAACCGGACTGTCACCCCGGCCGCCGTGATGACGAGGAGCGTCAGAAACCAGGAAGAGCCGGCCCGGGTGTCGCCAGTAACGGTAGCCACCGGAGGGACACAGACAGGAGCCAGGATGACGCCGGGGGACCTCGCGGCCTACGGTGGGCTGGAGAAAGCCTCAGGTGACATTTTTTATTTTAGGGGACTGCTCAGGGGTCCCTTTAACTTTCTAATCTCTGAATGTTTAGATTTTAATTTGAAAATTCCAGCTAAAACAGTTTTTTTTTTTTTTTTTGCCTGCTGAGTTCTCTAGCCAATAGTCTTGCCCTAAAGTCAGCCTATCCGGATACACAAATGTGACCACAACAGCAGCAAATGTTCAGTGAAACAGGCTACTGTAGGGACATGGTGCATGAATTGTTACCACACATAATAACATACCTGCTAAGCCAACATTGACTGAGTTTGCTATGGCAAGGGCTTCCTCTTCAGTATCAAACCTAACATGTGGAAAAACAACACAGGAACATGTGGTAAATTAAAATACAGTATATTTGAAAGAAATGTATACAAGTTAATTCTACAACTAAAATGTTAACAAGAAAAATGTAGGGAGGCACCATAGTCGCAAATAGTAGAATGCAGTAAATTATTCAGGATACTCACTTTTATATTAATTATCCTGATTTCAGCATCAGAAACACTTCCTAGATCTACAGTATATATTCTACTGCACAATTCATGTTTAATACCTCACAGTGTAATGTCCCCATCCATGGTCATAGTCTAAGGCAGGGGTCTCAAACTCGCGGCCCGCGGGCCATTTGCGGCCCGCGATACAATATTTTGTGGCCCCAGGGCCCCAGAGCTTGTAGGGGCCCCCAGTGGCTACAAGAGGAAAAAAAAAATTTTCAAATCGGCCTTATAGTTTTTGAGAAAATCGATTTTAAAGTTGCAAAGGAAAAAAATACACATTTAAAAACCCGCCGACTTTAATGGTTAATAGCAAATCCACCTTAAATGCTAGAAACCCTAAATTTGCAGGATATGTTAAGGAGATCATTAGGAATAAGAGGAAAAAACAATTTTTCAAAAAGACCTTATAGTTCTTGAGAAAATCGATTTTAAAGTTTCGAAGGAAAATAGTATACTTTTAAATGCGGTAAATGTCACTTTTAGTAGCAAGCCTAACGGTAGTGTAATTTTACATGTATCAAAAGAAAGAGCAATACATTTCCTGACAGAGTTTCCAGGGGGTCCATACGCAGCCGCAGCGCTTTGGCCAGGGATCGCTATACAGCCGTAATATGGCTGTATGAAGATTCCGGGCATTTTTTCCTATTTTCCCAATTTTTTTTTTTATGTTTAGAGTGGGCGGGCAGAGGTGACGTCAGGAGGGGCAGAGCTGAAGCTGAAAGCTCTGCCCCTTCCAGGAAATACCGGCGGATTGCCCCCGGGGCGATTTGGGGGCTCTGCAGCCCTCGTTTTGCGGCGGGGACACGTGAACTCCCTTATGCGGCCCAGCCTCATCCTGACTTTGCCTCCTGCGGCCCCCGGGTAAATTGAGTTTGAGACCCCTGGTCTAAGGTCTCTGCTTAGGCTAAGGCCAATTTAATGAGGAACCAGGTAACTTATCAGTATGTTTTTGCAATGTGGGAGGAATAAAAATTATCTGAAGGAAACCCACACACATTATATGCAGGGATGTTGAGTTGAGGGGTCAGAGCAATTTTTGGGTACTTGGGAGTCCAGCCTGGGAAAAAAATGCGCCGACTCTAAATAAATCTAAACTGTAGTTAAAAGAGAAAATATGATAAAATGTTCTATTTCTCAGATAATAGTCATCATAAATAACATAGCTACAATAATAGAAGTGCTGAGCACACAAAAATGAAATAAACCAATCAAAAAACAAGTTATTTGTGCTGCTGCAATAAGTCACCTACACGCTGGAACCCAGCAGATATGGGGTTCCGCTGAATCTTATACAGACAACATGCTGGGGCATTCATATTGGCAATGGCAGGCTGGGATGGCTGAGAGGGTAGAGCGTCAGCTTCCTGGCCAGGAGCTTTTTGTTCCAAAAAGAAGATGCCCTCTTAATATACAGTACAGACCAAAAGTTTGGACACACCTCATTAAAAGAGTTTTTTTTTATTTTCATAACTATGAACATTGTAGATTTGTTTAACACTAAAGCAAACGAGCAGACATATCTATGTAACAAAAAGTTACTATAATTACCATAATAAGTTTCAAAAAAACAGGGGAAGAGGTCACTGACCTCAAAAAATTAGATTGACACATAGGCAAAAAAAAACTGCAGGTCCCCCTTTATAAAAAGCTAAATAATCTAGACAACTTGGAGCAAATAAAATACAGGATACCAAGGTCAATGCAAAATCTTTATTCAACCAGCTAAAGAATAAAAACAATTAAAAACAAGAGCAGCCAAACCTGGCCCTCAGGCCCCAAATAAGTCATCAGGTGTATGCCCTGATGACGGCAATCGCCGAAACTAGTCGGGACAAGAGCGGACAGCACTGAACAAGGGTCGATTTCTGAGGTTCTGAGTACCACATTGGGTGGGAAGCGTTGCATGCCAGGGGAGGGTCCCAAGTGGATTAGGACCCTCTGGAAGTAAGTGTGTTACCTCAAATCACCTGTATTGCCCCTTTTTTATCCAGAAATAAAAGAACAGATATTTTTCCATTAAAAGAATCCCTGTCTGCTTTGTTTGCACTTTGAGTGCACACAGGTGGTGGAGTGGAAAGTTACATACCAGAAGAAGGATATACCTGCGCTGTGACTCATTGCTAATACATTGATCTTTTGGATATAAGGATTTTATCCTGGCACAGCTGCAACCCTATCCTACACGATTAAGTGGGGCGCCACAGTACATACTGCACAGACATGTGGAAGTATAGTACATAACCAAAAAGTGTGAAACAACTGAAAATGTCATATTCTAGGTTCTTCAAAGTAGCCACCTTTTGCTTTGATTACTGCTTTGCACACTCTTGGCGTTCTCTTGATGAGCTTCAAGAGGTAGTCACCTGAAATGGTCTTCCAACAGTATTGAAGGAGTTCCCAGAGATGCTTAGCACTTGTTGGCCCTTTTGCCTTCACTCTGCGGTCCAGCTCACCCCAAACCATCTCGATTGGGTTCAGGTCTGGTGACTGTGGAGGCCAGGTCATCTGGCGCAGCACCCCATCACTCTCCTTCCTGGTCAAATAGCCGTTACACAGCCTGGAGGTGTGTTTGGGGTCATTGTCCTGTTGAAAAATAAATGATGGTCCAACTAAACGCAAACCGGATGGAATAGCATGCCGCTGCAAGATGCTGTGGTAGCCATGCTGGTTCAGTATGCCTTCAATTTTGAATAAATCCAGGGCTGTGGAGTCGGTACAAAAATTTTCCAACTCCTCGGTTTATGAAACCATGACTCAGACTCTAACTCCGGGTGGCCAAAATTGCCCTGACTCCTCCTCCTTAGTCTAATATACTTAACAGGGCTGTGGATTTTGTACAAAAATCATCAGACTCCCAACTCACTTTATGAAATCAACGACTCCGACTCGGGGTGCCCAAAGTTGCCCTGACTCCGACTCCACAGCCCTGAATAAATCCCCAACAGTGTCACCAGCAAAGCACCCCCACACCATCACACCTCCTCCTCCATACTTCACGGTGGGAACCAGGCATGTAGAGACCATCCATTCACCTTTTATGCGTCGCACAAAGACACGGTGGTTGGAACCAAAAATCTCAAATTTGGACTCATCAGACCAAAGCACAGATTTCCACTAGTCTAATGTCCATTCCTTGTGTTCTTTAGCCCAAACAAGTCTCTTCTGCTTGTTGCCTTTCCTTAGCAGTGGTTTCCTAGCAGATATTCTACCATGAAGGCCTGATTCACACAGTCTCCTCTTAACAGTTGTTCTAGAGATGTGTCTGCTGCTAGAACTCTGTGTGGCATTGACCTGGTCTATAATCTGAGCTGCTGTTAACCTGCGATTTCTGAGGCTGGTGACTCGGATGAACTTATCCTCCGCAGCAGAGGTGACTCTTGATCTTCCTTTCCTGGGGCGGTCCGCATGTGAACCAGTTTCTTTGTAGCAGTTGATGGTTTTTGAGACTGCACTTGGGGACACTTTCAAAGTTTTCCCATTTTTTCGGACTGACCTTCATTTCTTAAAGTAATGATGGCCACTTGTTTTTCTTTACTTAGAATTTTTATTATGGCAAGAAAAAAAGCAGCTAACAGTCTATTCAGTAGGACTATCAGCTGTGTATCCACCTGACTTCTCCACAACACAATTGATGGCCCCAACCCCATTTATAAAGGCAAGAAATCCCACTTATTAAACCTGACAGGGCACACCTGTGAAGTGAAAACAATTTCAGGTGACTACCTCTTGAAGCTCATCAAGAGAATGCCAAGAGTGTGCAAAGCAGTAATCAAAGCGAAAGGTGGATGCTTTGAAGAACCTAGAATATGACATATTTTCAGTTGTTTCACACTTTTTGGTTATGTACTATACTTCCACGTGTGTTAATTCATAGTTTGGATGGCTTCAGTGTGAATCTACAATGTTCATAGTCATGAAAATAAAGAAAACTCTTTGAATGAGGTGTGTCCTAACTTTTGGTCTGTACTGTAGCTTTAAAACTCCTAAGCTTTGGTAGTGATGAAATGTCTTTTATATTATATATTTTCTATCAACAAGATTGTAATGTGCAAATTAGAGGAGTCGAGGAGTTGGAGTCAGTGCAATTGCAAACTGAGGAGTTGGAGGATTTTTGGACAGATACCACAGCTCTGCACATTGAATGAAGCCAATATGGGGTCCATCTTCAAGCTGTAGAAGTTTGCTTTAAAGTGTGCATAATCTTGCATAAAACTAGAATTATTGACATTACTTTGAGCATTACAACTAACCATTCAAATAAAGTAACAGCCACAAATGCTGCACAATTCAGGGTCAAATCCACACTGACTTGCTTAATGCCTAGGGATAAGAGAAGCCTCTGCTTTACCACAGTGTTTCCAAGAAAATAAGAGGGATTGATATTCATTTTTGCCCTAAAAGATGCGTTGAGGCATATTTTCAAGGGGTGTCTTATTTTTCAATGAACAATCTACCGGTATTAAACAAAACAAAAAACGAAACCAAAACAAAACACATTTATTCATTGTTGTGCATGGAAGAAGGAGGCTTTGGAGAGTTATGATGTTCCAGAATGTGATGACATGACTATATTCAAATATAGTCATGGCATCACATTCTGGAACATCATAACTCTCCAAAACCTCCTTCTTCCATGCACAACAATGAATAAATGTGTTTTGTTGTGGTTTCGTTTTTTGTTTTGTTTAATACCGGTAGATTGTTCATTGAAAAATAAGACACCCCTCCAAAACCTCCTTCTTTCATGCACAACAATCTACATTTACGGAGGACTCGGCACTTACCAACCCTTATTGTTTTGGGTCTCTACTTTTTGTGATCTGCTTCCCTTGGTGAAGGGGTTATCTGTCCTCTTGCATTCTATTCTGGTGAAGGGTTTATCAGTCCTCTTGCATTCTATTCTGGTGAAGGGTTTATCTGACCTCTTGCCAGTATATTTTTTTTTATAATCAACTTATTTTTTTAAATAAATAAAATAAACAACATTTATTCAAATGTCTACCGTAACTGACACTGTTTAAACTGACTTTTTTATGAACTGTAACTAGGGCTATTAGTACGGGTTCGATTTCAACCATAAAAAAAAAAATCATCAAACAATCATGCTAGGCCTTATTTTTGGAGTAGGTCTTGTTTTTGGAGAAACAGAAGAGTATGTTGGACAGAGTGGGTTAGCAGATTCTTAATAAGATAATCATTCTGCTGTCCTCAGAAGTCAAGCTGCCAACATACTTCACAGCACTTAATGGTAAATAGGGCTGCCAATAAGACATGCAAGGCAAACAGAAAACATAACCTGAACATAGGATACAATGAGTGAGGAAATACAACTGTGGTTATTATTCAGCAATAAAGGGTTAGGACAGAAAGCAAGATTGGTACAAGAGTTTGAAGATGCGAGTTTTGAAGGCCTATATGAACGTTGGCATACAATGCCACAGAGTCCAACTGGCTGACACTGCAGGTCTTTGTCACATAGTATGAAATTTATTTTATTAAGCTGATATAAAGACAGAAATAGGAAACGTATACTAAAATTATATACCATTAGTCCCCGACTTACAAACCACCGGCCGATCTAAATGGCCCGAAAAATGTGTAATTTGATTGTGCGGGAACAAGTCAAAAAAGTTATCTTTCAAAAAGACCTTGACATTTTGCTGTAGTACACTTTGCAATATAGCGAGTTCTGCAGCGAGGGGGGACATTGTGGGCGCAGATGTAGCACGGGGGGGGGGGGGGGGGGGGGGAGGGGACACTGAAGGCACAATGTTTAGACTTATGGACAGATTTAGGTTAAGAATGAACCTACATTCCCGGTCTCGTTTGTTTACCAGGGACATCCTGTACTAAGCCTTTACTAATTTCTTAAACCATTACATGTTTGAATGTTTTGTCCATATATTATTTACCTAGAATTCAGCTATAAAAAAAAAAAGTCAAACTATCATATTCATTCTTACTTAATGACAGGTGCCAAGGGTCCAAATGTTTCTTCTCTGGCGCAAACCATCTTTGCGGTAACATTACTGAGCAGGGTGGGCTCAAAAAAGTTCTTTCCAACACCAGACCTTTTTCCTCCAACTTCAATGTTCGCACCCTGAGACACTGCATCCTGCACATGGTGTTCCACCTAGAGGCAAGCGTACAGCAAGCTTAACCACAGGACAACCTGAAAGGAACACAAAAACATTTTTTCTAGCCTTACTAGAGGAGACAGAAGGCAAAAATTATTTATAATCTTGGATGAAGGTTCTATGTCCTAAAAGGTGCTCCTGTAAGTTCCTGGACATAGATTCCTTATCCAAAATTTAAATTTGCCGCCGCATGTTCATGCTCAGGCACACTCCTGTTTAAAAGTGAATGATTGCTGCTATAGGACGTTTTACAAGTTTTTAAAGAAAAATAAAGTGATAAGGTCACAATACAAAAATAGTATTTTTTTCCTTCCAGTTAGGTTTTAAACGCCTACCTAGCCCATCAACCCCTTGTTAACTTCTGTAATACAGATACCTGTTTATACAGCATTAAGGACTGCCATCTGTAAAGATCGGATGTGATCTCTAGGGCAACAGTTCAGGGCCCCAATTCTCTACAGATGCATTACCCTGCTGTTGCTTAGCCATATATACGTACAGCATTGTGAACTGTGGCCCTAGCCATTCCATCTGATCACCTCAGACACGCAGACTGGGAGGGTAATGGTCTGCCACATGCCTAGCTAGTAATAAAATAAGGCATATATTTGGTATCATTTTAGCCAGGAGGGCCAAGGAATATATTTTATGTTTTATAACTGTGGGACTTGTGCTCTAAAAATTAGAAAGGGTTCAAAAAGAAAAATATGGTATGTAATTCCTGCATTTATGCCTAACTTTTCTCCATAAAATCAGTATAAAACAATGTTTGGAAAAATTATCACACAGAAAAAGCCTAGATTGTCCTAAAAAGACAAAATAGATGGTATAAGTAATTAGAAAGTTATTACTGTATCAAAAGCTACACAGCTTAAATGTCAAAAATGTCAGAAACCTTAAAGGGGTTCTGTTGAGAGGGGGGGGGGGGGGGGGGAGGGGTTTAAAATAAAGGACACTTACCTTCTACCGGCCCCCTGCAGCTGTAATGTCCCATGCCGTCCTCCAACGATCCTCCATTCCCCGCAGCCGGTCCCATCACAATTCTAACAAGACTGCGGCTTCACGGCCGTGCGTGTGCTCGTTCCCAAGCGCAGCATCAGGAGCTTCACTGCACAGGCGCGGTAGAAGGAAACTTCTTACTGCACCTGCGCAGTAAGCTCCCGATGACGCGCGTGGGAGCAAGCACTATTCGTCTTGTTGGACGAATATCAGACCGGGACCGGCGGCGGAGAACGGAGGATCGTAGGAGGGACATTACAGCTGCAGGGGGCCAGTAGAAGCCCCAGGTAAGCGTCCGTTTTTATTTTCAACCCCCCCCCCCACACACACACACACACACAGACCCCCCCACAGAATCCCTTTAAGGGGTAAAACCCTTAGAACATGAAGCAGTTAATAACTTGCATGCAGTATTCAGATCAGCTAATGATAGCTGTCCTTTAGGGTAGGAACACACTAGGCAGAATTGCATATGCTGTTTCCATAGCACATAGTGGAAAACACGATTTTGCCTAGTGTGTTCCTACCCTCAATCATGGCCCTTCTATATTACAGGAGGGACCACCTGCGGTGTCTGGTTATGTATAACACAACTGGGTCCAAAACACAGTTTTCTGCAAACTGGATTCTATGACTCTGTAAAATTGATAAGTGCTAATCCATTTCACTCCCTGTCGTGAAATGATACGCTATGGGTGTTGCTTCTCGCTTATGAGTAGGTGAAACTTGCAAGTACCTTGTTTTTAGAAGGTAATGTTTTAGGTTGGCCTGCATTTCCTCCTACACCTGAATTCTTTCATGAGGTTACCTTTTCCACAGCTTTCTCATTGATGAGTGGACCCTGAGTAACACCATCTTCAAATCCGTTCCCCACTCGCAGCTCTTTCTTCATCATCACCGACAACTTCTTCACAAAGACATCATGTATTCCTTTCTGAACAAGGAATTTGTTTGTACAGACACACGTCTGCAGAAGACAAGAAACATGGCTACTTTGTAGTTCATAGAATATGAGAGTTTGGGAGATTATTAGAGGCAAGTGATTTGTGTAGTCTGTGATTAGTATGAGAGGAATGAGATTGTACAGGTCTGCCTTGCAGGGTGGAAGAAGAATGGCTGGACCATATTTTCAAACCCTGAGAATCCCCCATGAGGAGATGGGCTGGCCAAAACCTGTCAATTCTGTCAGATTTTAACTGCCTACTTTTTTGCAATAGTTGTCCCTTAAAAAGAGAACACCTGGATGTGATAAAAGGAAGTATACCCCCAGTTATATCAGTAAGGCTCGTATAGTACAGATACGCTGTACTCCTCCAGGTGTCCTTTAGGAGCAAATGCTTGCCATTCTATTGGATAAATACTACTGCATCCTCTGTCTGAAAAAAAAAACCTGGATCTTTCTGCTATAGAAACGCAATGTAGAGAATCAGATACAGTAAAACATATATATGAATGGAGCAAAAGGAAAGCAGACTCTTTCTTCAACATACCCATTGGTTTACTGCCATGCACTGCCAGAAACTTCTTAAAGAGAACCCGAGGTGGGTTTGAAGAATATTATCTGCATACAGAGGCTGGAAAAGCCTATACAGCCCAGCCTCTGTTGCTATCCCAAACTCCACTAAGGTCCCCCTGCACTCTGCAATCCCTCATAAATCACAGCCACGCTGCTGACAAACAGCTTGTCAGAGCTGGCTGTGTTTATCTCTATAGTGTCAGTCTGCTGCTCTCCCCGCCTCCTGCAGAACTCCAGTCCCCGCCTGCATCCCTTCCCTCCCTGCTGATTGGAGGGAAGGGACGGGGGCAGGGACTGGAGCTATGCAGGAGGCGGGGGAGCAGCTGAGACTGACACTACAGATGTAAACACAGCCTCACAGCACGGCTGTGATTTATGAGGGATTGCAGAGTGCAGGGGGACCTTAGTGGGGTTTGGGATAGCAACAGAGGCTGGGCTGCATAGGCAGATCCAGGCTCTGTATGCAGATAACATTCTTTAAACACACCTCGGGTTCTCTTTAAGAATGCCCCAGTTAAAGTAAACCTGGGAGGTTTGAAATGCTCCAATGTGAATACTTAACTCTGGAGGGGGAAGTCTCTGAATTCTAGAGAGGCTTCCCCTGGTCTCTTCCACCAGCTTAATTTAGCGCTGAGACCCCAAAGTGCGGCCGCAATGCACCTGCGCAGCAGCACGGACCTGCTCAGGCCCCAGCGGAACAAGCAGAGCCTGATCAGGTCTGTACTACTGTGCAGCACAGGCATGATTGGGCTCGGCTTGTTCCCAAGAAAGCAGAGTTGGTCCATGCTAGTGCGTGAGCTATTGACGAGCAATTTTCGGGGGTCCCAGTGCTAGAAAGAGCCAACGGACGAGGACAGGGAAGCCTCTAAGGGATCCAGAGGCTTCCCCCTCCTGAGGAGAGTCCCCCTTTGGGGCACATTTTTCCCCTATTTTGCCTAATAAAAAAAAAATAAAACCTTACAATCTAAATTAGGTAAAGCGTTTTTACAGTCTGAATGAATGTATGGGTGTAAATGCACAAGGTGTATGTGACTTGAGAATGTCATTATGCCTAGAATGTGAGTCAGAATGCTAGCAGTATGAAACAGCAGAATAGGTTTTACTGGAAACTCCCAAAATGCATTAAAGAAAACCTGTAACATAATGTAACATAATGGCAGTAGGGTCCACTCTACTGCACAAGTCGCCTGCGCAGTAGAGCGGACATGACTGGGATGAACAATTTCCGCCTGATCCAGAGCCGAGAGCCGCTACTGAGCCTGAGCTGGAGCCAAGGAAGTTAAATATTGCAGGTGCTACTGCGCCTGCACCACAGCTTGACAAATTGTCTGCTGTGGCTTCGGAGGGGCCCAGCGAGACCACCGTGGGATGGAGGGGGACGGGGAAGCCCCAACAGGATCCAGAGGCTTCCCCCTCCCAAGGTAAGTACCCCCCCAGGGGCACTTTTTTTTGTTATAGTCTCTTTAAAACCTAACATACAAAACATAGCATCCAACTAACCTACTGCTGTACTCTATTATGGGCTGAAACATTAGAAAGAGCTTTACCTGTCCAGAGTTCCGAAACTTGGAGGCAAGAGCTCCAGCCACAGCCTTGTCAACATCTGCACTGTCAAAGACAATAAACGGTGCATGCCCGCCAAGTTCCATAGATACCCGCTTTACGGTATCAGCTGCATAGCGGAGCAGAATCTACATGAGAAATACAGGAATATACACAGGAATAAACTACATCATTCACTAACAAGCTAGATTGCACAGTGATAACTATTAAAAGTGCCCATGATAAATATGCAGTTGTTAATACTGCTGTAAGACATAATTGTATCTGGTGATAGCTATATGCGTATGAGGTATTTCCCAACAAGCCAGCCATACACGGCAGCACATCCCAAAGTGATCACAATTAAAAATCAACTAGGTAATAGCTATTAGTGTACCAATCTTGCTCCATACAATCTCTATTAGAATTGATTAGTTCGCCTGGACCCTCTTTCAGTGGTAAAACTGTCCAAAATCAATTAGATATTTTAGAGAAAATCGAGCACACGCAAAATCAAAGTGATCTAATCTACTGGAAGCATCTGTTCATGTGGACAGGGCTATGGAGTCAGGCAAATGTTGGGTACCTGGAGTCGGAGATTACCGTATTTCGCGCCGTATAAGACGCTCCGGCATATAAGACGCACCCAGGTTTAGAGGGCAAAAAACAGAAAAAAAAAAAGATTTATACTAAACCTGGTGCGTCCATATTCCAGGAGAGTCTTGTACATGTTACCCTCAAATGTTGTCCTCCTGTGTCCCATTGTCTCCCCATGTGTCCCCAATACCTGCCCCATGTGTCCTCTGTGTCCCTCATACATGCCCCATGTGTCACCCATGCCTGCCCCATGTGCTTGTGTCCCCCATGTGTCACCTATGCATGCCTCATGTGTCCCTCATGTGCCTGTGTCCCCCATGCCTGCCGTGTCCTCTGTGTGTCCCTCATGCCTGCCCCATGTGCCTGTGTCCCCATGTGTCACCTATGCATGCCTCATGTGTCCCTCATGTGCCTGTGTCCTCCATGCCTGCCGTGTCCTCTGTGTCGCTTATGCCTGCCCCATGTGCCTGTGTCCCCCGTGTGTGTTTGTAAATTGTGGCTGCACCCGACCGTTGCCTCTGCCCGCTCCCCATGCCTGTAATGTGCCGGCGTGTGTAATCAGTTCCCTCCCGCTGTGTGGCTGATCTCTGCGTGCCCCCGCGAGTGTCTAATATGCCCGCTCCCCCGCCTGCCTTATCTCCCTCCCCCATGTGAATGCTGGCCCCCCCGGGTGTTAATCTGCAGCGGCTTACCTTTCCGCCATGCCCGCGAGGATTGGAGACCTCCTTCACAGCCGCGCATCTCGCTCTAGTGATCGGCATGTGATGATTGCGTCATCATCACATGCCGATCACTAGAGCGAGATGCGCGGCTGTGAAGGAGGTCTCCAATCCTCGCGGGCATGGCGGAAAGGTAAGCCGCTGCAGATTAACACCCGGGGGGGCCAGCATTCACATGGGGGAGGGAGATAAGGCAGGCGGGGGAGCGGGCATATTAGACACTCGCGGGGGCACGCAGAGATCAGCCACACAGCGGGAGGGAACTGATTACACACGCCGGCACATTACAGGCATGGGGAGCGGGCAGAGGCAACGGTCGGGTGCAGCCACACAGGCAGGGAATTCCCGACGTGGCGGCGGGTCGCGGTCCGTATCGGCGGGCGTTTCTAAGTCGGGAATTCCCTGCCTTTGCCGTATAAGACGCAGGGACTTTTTCCCCCTATTTTTTGGGGAGAAAAAGTGCGTCTTATACGACGAAAAATACGGTAAGTCAGTTGTTTCAATAAACCGAGGAGTCAGAGTCGGCTGATTTTTGTTCCAATTCCACAGCCCTGGTAAGAATTAGACTAAGAGTCGGAGCAATTTTGGGTACCTGGAGTCTGAGGTTTCATAAACTGAGGAGTTGGATGATTTTTGTACCAACTCCACAGCCCTGCATGTGTGCCCACCTTTAGACTGTAAGCTTGAATGGGCTGGATCCAGTACTCCCTGTGTCATAGTTTGCACATTATCTTAGTTTGTTATTTTCAGGCCTGTGGAGTCGATACAAAAATCATCCGATTCCTCAGTTTATAAAACCACCGACTCCGGGTACCAAAAATTGCTCTGACTCTTCGACTCCACATATCGATGATTTTGGCATACAGGCAAAAGATTCCTGAGGCTTTTAAAAACTCCCAGCCTGGTTCATTACTCAAAACCGCAATCATGGGTAAGACTGCCGACCAGAGTGCTGTCCAGAAGGCCATCATTGACACCCATACGCAAGAGGGTAAGACACAGAAAGAAATTTCTGAACGAATAGGCTGTTCCCAGAGTGCTGTATCAAAGCACCTCAGTGGGAAGTCTGTGTGAGAGAAAAAGTGTGGCAGAAAACGCTGCACAATGAGAAGAGGTGACCGGACGCTGAGGAAGATTGTGGAGAAGGACTGATTCCAGACCTTGGGGGACTTGCAGAAGCAGTGGACTGAGTCTGGAGTAGACACATCCAGAGCCTCCGTGTACAGGCGTGTGCAGTTAAATGGGCTACAGGTGCCGCATTCACCAGGTCATGCCACTTTTGAACCAGAAGCGCCTGACCTGGGCTACAGAGAAGCAGCACTGGACTGTTGCTCAGTGGTCCAAAGTACTTTTTTCGGATGAAAGCAACTTTTGCATGTCATTCGGAAATCAAGGTGCCAGAGTCTGGAGGAAGACTGGGAAGAGGGAATTGCCAAGATGCCTGAAGTCCAATGTCAAGTACCCACAGTCAGTGATGGTCTGGGGTGCCATGTCAGCTGCTGGTGTTGGTCTACTGTGTTTTATCAAGGGCAGGGTCAATGCAGCTAGCTATTAGGAGATTTTGGAGCACTTCATGCTTCCATCTGCTTAAAAGCTTTATGGAGATGATGATTTCATTTTTCAGCACGACCTGGCACCTGCTCACAGTGCCAAAACCACTGGTAAATGGGTTACTGACCATGGTATTACTGTGCTCAATTGGCCTGCCAACTCTCCTGACCTGAACCCCATAGAGAATCTGTGGGATATTGTGAAGAGGAAGTTGAGAGACGCAAAACCCAACACTCTGGTTGAGCTTAAGGCCGCTATTGAAGCATTCTGGGCCTCCATAACACCTGAGCAGTGCCACAGGCTGATTGCCTCCATGCTACGCCGCATTGAGCTGTCATTTCTGCAAAAGGATTCCCAACCAAGTATTGAGTGCATAACTGAACATAATTATTTGAAGGTTGACTGTTTTTGTTTTAAAAACACTTTTCTTTTATTGGTCGGATGAAATATGCAAATTTTTTGAGATAGGAATTTTGGGTTTTCATGAGCTGTATGCCAAAATCATCAATATTAAAACAATAAAAGGCTTGAACTACTTCAGTTGTGTGTAATGAATCTAAAATATATAAAAGTCTAATGTTTATCAGTACATTACAGAAAATAATGAACTGTAGCACAATATGCAAATTCTTTTAGAAGTACCTGTATATGTGGGTTTTTTTCTGAGATAGTATGGCTCACAGTTCCATTTTAACTACCTAAAGACCACTCCACGCCAATGGGCGTGGCCCCGGCGACAGCCCCAGGACCACGTAACACCAACTGGTGTCAAGTTCTGGGGCTGCAGTTTGCAGGATATCGCCGCAGAAGCCCATGACAGCTGATCACGCTGATTGTCTGGGTGGGGAAGGGAGGGAGCAGGGAAGAAATTAAAAAAAAAAAAAAAGTCATTTTTATAAAATAAAAACAAACATAAATATTGATTAAAAAAATTTACATAAACACAGGGGGGGAGGGGGGGGGGTATGGGGGTTGGTTAGACCCCGCCAACAGACAGCTCTGTTGGTGGGAAGATAAGGGGGGGGGGGGGGTGAATCACTAGAGTGCGGTGTTGTGCGGCCCTGCAGCTTGGCCTTAAAGCTGCAGTGGCCTATTTTGAAAGATACAGCCTGGTCTTTAGGGGGGTTTAGCACTGTGGTCCTGAAGTGGTTAAATCGGACCCAAACCAAACATTTTTTTAAAGGGAAGGTTCAGGGAGGGTGGGTAAAAAATAAAAATCAAATTCCACTTACCTGGGGCTTCCTCCAGCCCGTGGCAGGCAGGAGGTGCCCTCGCCGCCGCTCCGCAGGCTCCCGGTGGTCTCCGGTGGCCGACCCGACCTGGCCGGCTGCCAGGTCGGGCTCTTCTACGCTCCAAGGCCCGGAACTTCTGCGTCCCACGCCAGCGCTCTGACGTCATCGGACGTCCTCCGGGCTCTACTGCGCAGGCGCAGAACTACTGCGCTTGCGCAGTAGAGCCCGGAGGACGTCCGATGACGTCAGAGCGCCGGCGTGGGACGCAGAAGTTCCGGGCCTTGGAGCGCAGAAGAGCCCGACCTGGCAGCCGGCCTGGCCAGGTCGGGTCGGCCACCGGAGACCACCGGGAGCCTGCGGAGCGGCGGCGAGGGCACCTCCTGCCTGCCACGGGCTGGAGGAAGCCCCAGGTAAGTGGAATTTGATTTTTATTTTTTACCCACCCTCCCTGAACCTTTCCTTTAATTCAAAATATTTAGTTGCACCACTCTGACACATACAAAGATAAATAAACACTTCTTCAAGCCTATGAGCATTTCAGTGCATGCTTTTCACCCTTCTCTTTTCATAACTAGGGTTATACAGGTGGCAGCCTTTACTTCTGAGCTTAGTAGGAGGTTTTAGATCATGGGTGTTAGTCATCAGCTACCCTCCCTCACAGGGCGTCATCTATTTGAAATCACACAAGCTGAGATCACCTCCCCTGTGACATCATCAGTAGCAGCCTGTGTTTTGTTTTTTATCTCCTCCACCAGTCTGCCGGATTCTGTCCCGGCAATATGAAAGGAAGGGAGGGGTTCCTCCAATAAATGTAAAATATTTCATATTTGTTATCATGCAGCTGAAAAAAGGCTGATATTTATTATTATAAGTTAGAAAATAGATTTTATTTCTGAAATCTTGCATTCTTAATTTGGGTCCACTTTAAAGCATCCACCGTAAGCATTTTATAAGTGCATTTTACCTTTCCTGTTGCAGTGGACCCAGTAAAAGAAATTTTGGCTACAGACGGATCTGTGCATAGAATTTCTCCAACACTAGGGGCTTTCTGTCGGGAACATGGTAGGACATTATACACTCCAGCTGGGATGCCAGCCTGGTGGGCAAGCTGCAAAACACAACAGAAGATGGATCACATTCAGGAATCACAAGCAAGGCAAACAATGATGAAAGGTCACATAAACATGCATATATGAAAGCCATACCTCTGCAAGTGCTAAGGCAGACAGTGGGGTGTCTTCTGCAGGCTTCACCACCACAGTACATCCAGCTGCCAGAGCAGCACCTACTTTCCTCGTGATCATAGCACTGGGGAAATTCCACTAATGCCAGAGTAAAACAAAACCAAGCATTAATCACATTCAGCAAATAGAAAGTTTGGGCAGAAAAAAAGTCAATAGATATTCACAGTGTGATATAAAACGAAACAAATGTCCACTAAAAACATATAACATAAAATTGATAACGAGAGGGGTAGATCGTTTATCTAAAAGGGTTGTTTTTTGGCAAAAAATAGTTTTTCCTGAAATTAGCAAGAGTGAAGTAATATCAGTGAGGCATATGCGTGCCTGTCATATTTTTTAGTGGACATTTGGTCAGTTTTATAAAGAGTGAAGCATTAACAGTGAAGCATATATATTTATGATTTTTTTTGGGGGAAAAAAACTGTTCAGTCTTTTTTACACTGTGAAGCGCCAAACCTCTCTCAGTGTGTATGAGAGCTGGGATGATCACGAGTGATTCAAATAAAGCTTAATTAGCCCATGCGCTATGTACTGGTAGGAGAAGGGGGGCTTGCAGGGGGTGGTGACATAAGAGGGGATTCCCTTTGTCAAGCTACTACCTACAGGGGAGGACAAGGGTGGCTGGATAATGTAAGAGAGGATTCCCCCTGCGTGACACCTACGAGGAGGAGAAGGGGGGGCAGGGGTGTTTGACATAAGAGCGGATTCCCTCTGCAGTGTTACCCCCCTACCTCTGCCGGACAGGATACGATAGGGGAGAGCTGCATGACTACAGGACATGATATGGGATCTGGCACAACACAAATGGGGAGAGCTGCAGGATGACCGCGCAAGATCTCTGTACACTGCAGGCATAGTTAGAGAATAAAATAATAATACTTTATCAAGGCATGTGCCAGTACAGTGCAGGGCAGCAGCAGAAGTCACAGCTGTCACTTTCCTCTAACAGGGCGACTGATGATGACCTCATGACACTGGGCTGTAAATCTCATTCTGTGGGCGTGAATGGGCATGTCTAACTCCAACTAACACCGCCCACAGAATCAGACTCTGCACCTCCCATGGAATGAGAGCTGCAAAATGGAGGGATTCATAGTTGTATAAGGCTGGGTCCACACTAGACCCGGTTGCAGGACGGACCCTGCAGTCCGGATCAGGGGAAGTACCCACCGTACTGCAAACTGATGAAAGTGCATCAGTTTTGCATCAGTTTTGTATCAGTTTCCGTTCAGGTTTTTCCCTGACAGAAAACGTCTCTATCATTAGGAAGGAGTGGGAGGATTTTTTGGGCCAATCATAAAGCTCAGGCTATCCGTTTTCACATCCGTTTTTTGCCTGTGGAGCTGGAGATGCGTTTTCTCATTGCTTTCACTACCCCTGCGTGTATCCGTGGTCCTGATCCGTTGCGTGAAAATGCAGCAGATCCGGACCTTCCGTTCAGGTTTTCAAAACGGGTCCCCGCAAACGCAGACGGATCCGTTTTTTACTTGGGTGAGGCTGGCTGCTATTTTAAACATTAGTATCCGGGACTCCGTTTTTCATCAGGTTTGAAAAACGCAGCCACGGATACGTTTCCGGACCTAGTGTGGACCAGGCCTTACACAAATATATCTACTTTTATATTGCCCTTCACAAGTGTTTTGTGTCTAAACATTCATTTCAAAGGGATAAGGAGGCTCAATTTAGTGACTTCTTTTGGGTTCAGTTCCTCTTTAAAGTGAACCAGAGACGAAGCACCCTCATGTATTTTACCATATATATCAGTGGGAACATTAGAGAAAACACCTACCCTGCTCTCCGGTTCATCCTCACTGCTAAAAGTGTCTGTTATCAGCTGTGATAAGAATCCCCGACTGAGCATTCAGTCTGGCTTTGCCGGGAATTATTATAGCTGAGTCATTATAGCAGAGCCACAAGGGGGCAGACTTGGGCTTGAAAAGACACCAGAGAACACAGACTCAGCTATAATAATTCCGTAGCAAAGCCAAACTGAATGCTCAGTCAGGGATTCTTATCAGAGGTGATAACAGTCAGATTAAACAGAGAACAATGAAAGAGCAGATTAGGTGTTTACTGTCATGTTCCCGCTGATTTATAAGGTAAAATACACAAGGGTGCTTCCTCTCTGGTTCTCTTTAAATCCAATAAAGAAAGTAATCTAGCATATACATGTGCTGAAAAGCTCCTTTATTTTATCTCACTAATTACACTGCAGGAGAGTGGGGTAAGGACATGATATACCCACGGCGTGGGTAGACAGACGCTGGGCTTGATTTACTAAGGGCCCTTTCACATCACAGAACGCGTGCACGAACTGATTTCGTGCACACAATATGACCTGCAGCGTGAACGTCGGGAAGTTGTGGTGCAACGCTGATTAGCAGCGGCAGTTCTAATTCACCTATGGGACGTAACAAAGCTCCCAGATGCGTTACAATGTAACACTCTGGAACGCTTTGTCTAATGTGAAAGTTGACATGAAAGTCAAATAGATGGATCAGCTCCTAGTGTGAAAGAGCTCTAAAGGAGTCAGCAAACAGTTGTACATCAGTAAGTACAAAAAGTTTGCCAGCCTAGCCCTGGCCTGAGTCATTTCAGAACAGAGTCAAGTTGTTGAAAAATTAGTATAAAAAAAAAACAAAACAAAAAAAAAACAGTTGAGTGACTGCACCACGTATACACTCGCAGTGATGACTTCTGTTAATTAATCCAGGCTGTTCTGCATTTATTAAAGGACACCTGAAGTGAAAGGGTCATGGAGGCTGCCATATTTGTTACCTGGCATCCTGTTGATCTCTTTGGCTGCAGTAGTGTCTGAATCATACACCTGAAACAAGCATGTGGCTAATCCAGACAGAATTCAGTCAGAAACATCTGATCTGCTGATTAAAAGGAAATAGGTCAGCTTCTGTATCCCTCTTACTTCAGGTGCGCTTTAAAGAGGAGTTCTTGCTCTGTGTGTGTGCAGGTGACTAAGGCTCCCTGCACACTGCAAATCCGTTTTCCGATTCCGATTCCGTTTCCGATTCCGATTCCGTTTCCGATTTTCCTTGAATACATTCAACAGAAAAACGGATCAAAAAAAACGCAGCATGCAGTTAAGATTAAAAATCTGAATCGGAATCAGATGTAAAAACAGATTAAAAAGCGGAATCGGAATCTGAAATGCATGCAGTGTGCAAGAGGCCTAAATCATATCTGCCAGAGAGATACGTAGAGAACACACTTCCTCTTGCCCAGACTGGCCGGACTGGAGGAAGTTACGGGACCTAGTACCGAAACTAAAGAACTAAAGGCAGCGGAGGACGGTGGCATGGGATCGATCCGTGCGCATGGGACTGGAGGAAGCCCCAAGTATATATAAAACCTTTTTTCGTCATCACTGGTTTTCTTTAATAATCCGTATTATATTCTGATAAGATGCAGGTGATGGTAGCAAAATATGCCACCTGACAAAATGTAAAACTGTATGTATTTAGGTATTTGAATAAAGTGATCCTTTTTGTGTGTTGAAATCAGGGCTGTGGAGTCGGTATAAAAATCTTCCGACTCCAACTCCTCAGTGTATGAAACCACGACTCCAACTCCGGGTACCCAAAATGGCTCCGACTCCTAGACTCAGACTCCTTAGTCTAATACTTAACAGGGCTGTGGATTTTGTACAGAAATCATCCAACTCCTCAGTTTATGAAATCAACAACTCTGACTCCGGGTGCCCAAAATTGCCCCGACTCCAAAGCCCTGGTTGAAATAACCAACAGTATTTTTGTGTCTGCTTTGGGGAGGTAGGTCCACCACTAGCCCACCAGTGTTCTTTCTTAAAATAATTTTAGCTTCTTTTATACATCTGCTGCCTCCGTACAGCTGTACAAATGTTATTAGCCAGCGCTCAGCTGAGTCCATCGCTGGCCAAAGCGCCAGGGGGAATCGAGTGCTGCTGTACAGACGTGGCAGAGATACTCGGCAGAGGAGGTCCTTATTGGCCAGGAGTTACATCTAGTGTGTGGACAGCTTTACTTTCAGCAGAGTAATCCATCCAACACTACTAATGACAGTTCTCAAAGCTTCTACTAATACTAAAAAGACTTCTACATTTCTGACTCTGCCATATGAAACGCTTACTGGAGTAATGATGGCTGTAACACCAACAGGCTGTTTGAGGACCAAGGCTCTTCTGTCTTTCAGGGGCACAGAAATCACATCTCCATATATGCGGCGTGCTTCTTCAGAGAACCACTCTAGAAAGCCAGCAGCATATATAATCTCACCAAGTGCTTCCTTTGTAGGTTTTCCCTGTAACAGAAAGAATAACACATCAATACAGATGGGATTTTTTTTGTAATTCATTTTATGTTTATGTGTCACCATCCTTACATTTTCTGCCGTGATAATTTTAGCAAGGTCTTCTTTGTTTTGGATCATCAGGTCATACCACTTGCGCAGCAAGTTGCTTCGTTCCTAAGGAAAAAATCCATGAAAATCTATTTAGACAGCAATTTAAATATTCACTGGGAAGGTATTCCATCCAAAAGAACAACTTGTTTGTGTGTGCAATTTGCAATACGTTCAGCCAAGGTTGTATGCATTTCAATGTACATGTCCCAAGAAAATACACTGAGGCTAGGTGCACAGGGGTCAGTTGCATAACTCACATGTTATAATGACTGAACTGCAATGGAGACTGGACATAAAACTAATACAAAGCCTGCCTGCAGCGAGTTAGAATAAAGTGATCCGTTACTGTGAACAGGCCCATTGAGTTGTATGGGCAGTGAGTTGTCATGCAGAATTTTTCTGCAATGCAACTGACCACTGTGAACAGGGCCTGAATATAAAAACTCATTACGTTAAAAAATAAAAAAGGCAACTTGTCAGTTTAATGCAAAGATGGAAATGTATTAGTGGGAATTATATGATAAGAATAATATTAATATGATATTTTTTCTGACCTGTCAATATCCAATGGTACTACAAAATACAGAAGAGGAGAATTAAGATTACATAATTCATACTAATTTGCCTTAAAGAGAAACCGCGGTGGGTTTCTGACATCAATATTAGGACACAGAGGCACATTCTGCATACAATGCCCAGCCTCTGTGTCCTTACAGTGTGCCCCCAGTCTCTTCTCGTGCTCTGCTGTCCCCAAATATAAAAACCGCCAGGCTAGCGACACGCAGATTGTAGCTAGCTGGCTGTTTACCTTTAGGCTGCCATTCCCCCGCCTCCTCTATAGCGCGTCTCCCTGCCTGTGTACCTTCCCTCCCCACCTCTGCAAGCCGATTGGAGGAAACTTACAGAGGCGGGGAGGGAAGGTACACTGGCGGAGAGCCATGCTATAGAGGAGATGGGGGTGCGGCGCTGAATGGCAGCCTAAAGGCAAACAGCCAGCTAGTGACAATCTGCGTGCCGATAGCCTGGCGGTTTTTATATTGGGGGAGACTGGGGGCACACTATAAGGACACAGAGGCTGGGCATTATATGCAGAATGTGCCTCTGTGTCCTAATATTGATGTCAGAAACCCGTGTTTTTTTTGGGGGGGCAGATGGGACACAGAGGCATGTTCACTGGCTCATGATATGCCTCTGTGTTCCCACACCGCCACTCACTGCCCCCCCCCCCCCACTGCTGCGCTATAGCCCACCCTAGATTAGCGACAATATTTGTCGCTATCGCAGAGGTAAACATAGGGGGAGGGATTTCCTGTTTAAAACACGCGCCAGGGGCGTTCATGCAGGGTTTCCAGAGCTGCCATTGGGTCCTGGGGCTGCCACCGCGCTCACGCCAATTGGCGTGAGGCGGTCGTTAAAAGGTTAATCTAATCCCTTCTATATTTGTAGTCTAATACCTGGAACATAGCCTATCTTGGGGGAACCAATGAACTTATTATTAGAACACAAGAAGGGGGAAACATACAAACTGCAAATAGATTGTGTCCTGCACCTCTGTGAACCTGGGACCCTAAAGCTGCAAGGTGAGAGTACTATTCACTAGGCCGCCATGGTGCCTGTAGCTTGAGTAAACTGGAAAAAAAGACCTAGAAAGCTATTTTATTCTTCATTCTGTGCACTGTAGGAAGTGGGTGTAGTGTCTACTCACTGTAGTCCACCCTTCCACTAGATGAAAGGTGCACCATAGGAAGTTGGTGTGGTGTTTTCTCACTGTATTTCACCCTTTAAAGAGTACCAGAGCTGAGTTAAAAGGAAGACTCAATCAGGGATGAGGTCACGCAAGCGTCCTATTGGACGGAAGGTGAAAGTGCACGTAGTGAGGCTTGCAACGCATCCAATAGGACGTGTGCAAGCCGTTTGGATCGCAGGCAGGAAGGCAGAAATATGGGTAAATAACCCCTTATAATCCAGCTGGAACAGCTGTGGCAATTAAGGCTCATTACTCATGAGCCCATCCCTGGAATCAATATTTACCCGGGGGCTTCCTCCAGTCCCATAAGCATGTGCAAGTCCCTCGCCATACTCCCATGGTCTGCTGTTTAGCCATATTCAGCCCCGGTAACAGGCTCAGTCGCGTCAGACGTGGCCTTCTGTGCATGCGTGGGAGGTCCACGCGGAAGGCCACGGCTGACGCGATTGAGCCTATTACCGGGGCTGAACAGCAGACGGCGGGACTAGCATGTGCTTATGGGGATGGAGGAAGTCCCGGGTAAGTATCAATTCTTCCTTTTAACTCAGCTCTAGTTTACTTTAAACGGAATCTGAAGTGAAAATAAACTTATGGAGATACTGATTTGTATATGTAGTACAGCTAAGAAATAGGCCTCAATTCACTAAGATCATGCTGGAGATAATAAGGCAAGAGAAAACTTACCTCCACATAAGAGAGAGTTATCTTATCTCTTCATTCCTTACGTTACCTCTTCTGTAGTTAATTTACCTCCTCTGTAGTTATTTTCACATGCAGTTAATAAACAGCCTGTCTTTAACTCTGGAGTTATTTTAAGGATTGAAGAGTTAACTTAAAGACAGAAGAGTTAACTTTAGGTTTGCCTGAGGTAAAATGTTTCCTGAATACTACATGCCTTATCACCATGGTAACAACTCTAGAAGAGTTATTAAAGACAGGAGATAAGCTTAGTAAATTGAGGCCATTGAGCATTAGTAGCCCAGATAGGAATCTAACATTGTTTCCAGTATAGGAAGCGTTAAGGCCCATCTCCACTGGTCGCATTCCTGCCGTGCGATGCAATTGCCGCAATGCATCACATGCGCCTGTACTTCCAGTCGTGCCACGATGTGGTGCGTTCAATGCTATCCCTATGAGACCCGCATGCGGATTGCAGGAAATTGCAGCATGCAATCCATACATTTAGCCGCACCAAACCGCATCCTATCACGACTGGTAGTTCGCGTCAATGGAAACAGTCCTATTGACTAACATTGGAGGCAGTTTCCATGCAATGCAGTGTGGCAATCACACCGCGTGTAGTGGAAACGGGCCCTTAAGAAACCTCAGTTATCTATACAAAAGAGCCTCTTTGAGCTCTCCGACCCAACTTGGGTCCCTGATTTCTGGAGCACTTATACATCAAAGAAACAAAGACAGATTTAGGCCGGATCCACACTATAAGCGCTTTTCTGAGCGCTTTGTGATTGATTAGCAGTTTCTGAGCTCTTTGTGATTGATTAGCGCTTTTTAAAAATTTCTCCCATTCACTTTCATTAGAATCGCGGTAAAAAAAAAAAAAAAAAAAAAAAAAAAAAAAAAAAAAAAAAATCGCCAGGATTTTTTTCCCACGATTTTAATGAAAGTGAATGGGAGAGATTTTTAAAAAGCGCTCAGAAAGCGCGAATCAAATCACAAAGTGCTCAGAAAAGCGCTTAGAGTGTGGACCCGGCATTAGATAAGATTTTTACTGCAGGGAAGTTGAAAGGGTCATTAGCTATGCTTGTTTTATAGTTTAACATATAGAGTGTGGCTTGTAATTGCACATATGCCAGAATATAGCGATGTTATATATATATATATATATATATATATAAAAACACGATATATCTAAAAATTAAAATATGAGACTATGTTCTTTGCTACTAATGTTCTATTAATTATCGGTACTACACATACAAATCATTACATCATACGTTTTTTTTCACTTCAGTGTCACTTTAAGCTAGATGAAAGTCAAGATGAGATGGTCACTGAGGTGCTAATTATTATGGCCTGCATGCAAATTCAAGGCAACGTGTATCCAGTCTGTAAATGAGCCCAGCCAAATGGGTAGTAAGTGCATTTCACTAGCCCAATTCCAAGCAGCAATAAGCATTACATTTGTATACAAGCTGGAACCACAAGCATCTCACTAACCCTCCAACTAGACTAGCGCCCAGATTCCCTACAGTATGCACACCATTAGAAAGGAATGGCAAACAAACATTGTTTAAAAGAAAGCATCAAGCAAATCGTGCCTCCTCATGATATACTTACCGGGGGCTTCCTCCAGCCCCTTGCAGCTGACATGTCCCATGCTGACAGCTCCGCTCGCAGCCCCTGGCCCGGGTGGTCACTGCCAGTGCAGAGGCAGACCTCGAAGTCATCCTTACTGCGCCTGCGTGAAGCGCCGCTGTCAATCAAGCCCACGTTGTCTGCCGCGTATTGCACAGGCACAGAACTAGGGCGCCTGCGCAGTACACCGCGGACGAGATTGACAGCAGCACTTACACAGGCGCAGTAGAGGAGGTACGGCCTCTTCACTGGCGGGGACCACGGGCCGGCGGCTGCGAGAGGAGCTGTCAGCGTGGGACATGTCAGCTGCAAGGGGCTGGAGGAAGACCCAGGTAAGTATGGCCCAGTGCACACCAAAAACCTCTAGCAGATCTGAAAACACTAGAAGTTTTTGAAGCAGATTTCAGAGTGATTCTAGGCATGTTTAGGCCCCATTCACACTTAAAAGCGCAAAACTCCAGATTTAAAGAGGAAAAAAAAAATCACTGGACACTGCAGTGATTTTTCAGAGATCACGTTTAGCGCTTCTATAGCACTGAAACGCAATCGCGGGGAAATCGCTTGAAAATGGTGCAGGCTACACGTTTGCGCCCAAGTGAGAACGGGCTCATAGGGTTTTATTGCACTAGTGCTTTAAAAAGCACTAGTGCTTGAGTGTTTTGCCGAAATCGACGGCAAAACGCTCAAGTGTGAATGGGGCCTTCGAGACATTTTCTAAACATGCCTAGCGTTTTTTGGAGCGTTTTTGTGTAGCAGATTATAAATATTGTTACAATAAAAGCTGTTACTGAACAGCTTCTGTAACAAAAACATCTGGAAAAAACGCTCTGATCTAGCGTTTTTCAGAGCGTTTTTCCACTTTCCTATACTTTAACATTGAAGCAGAAACGCCTCAGAATTCTAAAAAATGCTGCAGCCCCAGAGTTTGTGTTTGTGGAAAAAACGAACCGCTCTGGTGTGCACCAGTCCATTCTCTTTCATTAGCCAAGCGGTTTTCCCCCTTCAAGCGTTTTAAAAACCGCTCCAGAACCGCTCCGGTGTGCACCAGCCCTATATCATGGGGAGGAATGTTTTTTTTTCTAGGTGTTTAGCTTAACACTTTCTGAGCATTTAAAATTCAGGAAGCTTCCTCTGGGAACATCCATAAAACAGTGAATCATCTCTTTTCAAGCACCTGAACCTGCACCCATTCTTGTCAATTATGAGGTCTAGTGCTTGGTACACACCATGCAATTTCCTTTCAAATAGACAAGTCCAATGTTATTTTACGGTTGTTTTCCTGATTGATTTTGTATAGAACTGAGAAAAACGATTAAAAAATCAGATAAGCAATTTGATCAATCTTTCAGATGGGACATTGCATGGTGTGTACCAGACATTAGACCCAAAATAATCCACAAAATACTGTAGCAGACTTCTTAATAAAGTCTTACATAAACCCTTTTCTGCTTTGCCATGCACTCTGATGATTTAAGTTGACTCACTCACACATTATTTCTTAATCTTTTAAATGTCTATTAAGAACAGTTTTTAGACACACAGCCAAGTTGAAAGCTTACCTTGCTGGGCACCTCTTTCCATGCCTGAAAAGCTCCAGAAGCTGCTTTTAATGCTTCTCTGCATTCTGACGGGCCACAGTCAGCAACCTGCAGCAGTTCTGTGCCAGTGGCAGGATCCAGGACTGGGAAAGTGTCAGATGAGCGGATCCAGGAGCCCCCCACATAGGCGGTGGAGCGCAGCAGGGAGGTGGGCAATACACTGGCACTAGTGGAGGACATCCTGCATGACAAGCTCAGGATGCCACTAAAAGGTAGACGTGAAAACATTACCAATAATGCAAAGGTTACCAACGTCGCCGCTTGTCTCCCCCAGCTCAATCTCCTCCCCAGATCGCCCTCCTCCTCCTTCTCTGTGGCTACAAGAAAATGGCCGCCGCTGTCATAGCGGCGGCCATTTTGTTGTAGCCCTGCACTAACTAGGAGCAGAGGGTGGAGGCAGAGCAGAGCATCGAGGACGGAGCCAAAGTGAAAATAGCAGCAGCTTGATGAAGTGGAGGAGAAGAAGGGGCGTAGGGGTGGCTATGGAAGTTCACACCCTTTACAAATAATACAAATAAAGGTTGTGACTTCTTGTGGCAGACGTTTGGCATATTGGGTTCTATTCCCAATCACACATGCAGTAACTATTTTTTACCGCTATATTACCAGCAGTTATAATTTCCACATTTTTTCCACATTCACAAAAAAATGTCTGCATGGTTTCCGCATGCGGGAACAATGCGTAAAAAAATTTCTGAAAAATGCGTAATTATGTAGTAAACATGCAGAAACCATGTGGGAAAAATGGTAACCTATACTGGGGAAACTTACCTATCTAACCTATACTGCGGACACCTACCTATCTAACCTATACTGTGGGAACCTACACCTAACTATCTAACCTATACTGGGTGCACCTTCCTATTTAACCTATACTTGGGGAACCTACCTATCTAACCTTTACTCAGGGCACCTTCCTATCTAACCTATACTGGGGGCACCTACCTATCTAGCCTATACTGTGGGCACATACCTATCTAACCTATACTGCCGGCACCTACCTATCTAACCTATACTGGGGGCATCTACCCAGAGCCGGATTAAGGCTAAATGGGGCCCTAAGCAAAGTAACTGATTTGGGCCCCCCATCATGTCGTAATAGAATCAGAAGATGCAGCTGCACAGCAATATGCCGCACACAGCAGCCGAGCTACTGGTTGCTATGGGCAACAGCACGCTTTCCTCTGTGGGTGCACAATGCAGGGAATAGCAGCGGCAAAATGCAGAGTGAGAGATGAATGGCTGGGACATTTGCACTCAGGGGCTGGGGCACCCCTGTGAAAAGGGCGCCAGATATCACAGCAGCAGCACTTTCCCCCTGCATCTCCAGCCTGGCAACAGCAGAAAGCTCTGGACACCGCCAAACCGGAAGCCATTCCCCAGACAGAATTACATAACCACTCCCACCACCGAACAACCAATTTCCTCCCAAACTAGACAGCCACCATGCAGCCTCCATCCCAGTGAATACGATAGTCCAGCAGAGAAGGCAGCCGCAGTGGGGGAGAATGACAGCACCAGATGAATCACATTTACCTATTGCGATCCAAGCAATAGAGGTCCCGTCATCCGGAGCCCATCTGTCTCCTCTAGAGTGCTGCCGCTCTGTTACTACTACTATTACTACTTCCTACTTCCTGTCTGATCTGAGAATCAGGAAGTTCAGAGCGAACGGCTGCACTGTAAAAGAGACAGATGAGTTTCAGATGACGGGATCTCTATTGCTTGGATCATGGATAGATGAGTGAGCGTTTGCCATCTGCTGCTATCATTCTTGCTGCAGCTGTGGTTCTCTGTGGGAAGGGAGGGTGGAGTGGGCAGCGGCAGCGTGCACAGTAGCAGGAGGGGGACCTAGGAGGAGAGCCTGGCTCTGAAGTCAATCAGCAGCGCACGGCATCATTTGACAAGACAAGACAAATAACATTTAAATCGCGCTTTTCTCCTGGTGGACTCAAAGCGCCAGAGCTGCAGCTACTAGGACGGCCCTATAGGCAGTAGCAGTGTTAGAGAGACTTGCCTACGGTCTCCTACTGAATAGGTGCTGGCTTACTGAACAGGCAGAGCTGAGATTCGAACCCTGGTCTCCTGTGTCAGCGGCAGAGCCCTTAAAGGGACTCCAAGCAGTGCCTGTGGATATGCCTTTAAGCATACCCACAACTAATTCATTACATCCTCACACCTACCAGCATGATGTTTGTAATTATATCCCCCTGGGTTCCTTATATTTCATTGCATTGTGCTGAATCGAGCTGCCAACTTTGGAGAAAAGTCGTCCTGTGGCCGTGATTTCGATCGCGAAAATATCGAAAACTAAAAGGCATAGAGCAGCCGTTTATATATCATTGGAAAGAGGAGAAAAAGAGCTTTAAAATGATATGCATCTTTCCATAGTTACTGCACTGCTCAGAGTCCCTTTAACCATTATACCATCCAGCCACCTCTGACTTTGGAGAAAAGTCGTCCTGTGGCCGTGATTTCGATCGCGAAAATATCGAAAACTAAAAGGCATAGAGCAGCTGTTTATATATCATTGGAAAGAGGAGAAAGAGAGCTTTAAAATGATGCATATGCATATTTCCATAGTTACTGCACTGCTCAGAGTCCCTTTAACCATTATACCATCCAGCCACTGCTGACAGGATGGCAAGGGCTGGTTTATGTGCTGATGGGGCCCCTTTGACTCTGAATGGGGCCCCAAGCGACTGCTTTTGTTGCCTGGTCGGTAATCCGGCCCTGCATCTACCTATCTAACCTATACTGGGGGAACCTACCTATCTAACCTATACTGTGGGCACATACCTATCTAACCTATACTGCGGGCACCTACCTATCTAACCTATACTGGGGGCACCTACCTATCTAACCTATACTGGGGGAACCTACCTATCTAACCTACACTGGAGGCAGCTACCCATCTAACCTATACTGGGGGAATCTACCTATCTAACCTATACTCGGGGCACCTACCTAACTAACCTATACCTGGGGAACCTACCTATCTAACCTATACTGGGGGCAACTATACTGGCTATCTATATTGGAGGCACCTACCTAGCTAACCTATACTGGGGGCACCTACTTATCTAATCTATACTGAGGGCACCTACCTATCTAACCTATACTGGGGGAACCTACCTATCTAACCTACACTGGAGGCACCTACCCATCTTACCTATACTGCAGGAATCTACCTATCTAACTTATACTTGGGGAACCTACCTAACTTACCTATACTGGGGGCAACTATACTAGCTATCTATATTGGAGGCACCTACCTAGCTAACCTATAATGGGGGCACCTACCTATCTAACCTATACTGGGGGCAACTATACTGACTACCTATATTGGAGGTACCTACCTATCTAACCTATACTGGGGCCACCTTCCTATCTAACCTATACTGGTGGCAACTATATGGGCTACCCTATACTGGAGGCACCTATGTAGTTAATCTATACTGGGGCAACTATGCCTGGCTATGTATACTGGGGGGACCTATACCTGGCTACCCTATACTGCGGGCACCTATACCTGACTCCACGGGGGAAGGGGGGATTTTTACACTCTCACCTGGGTGCAATTTAGCCTAGAAACTGCTCTGTGTGCCAACAGCATTAGCAGATTGTCTGAGGCCCCCCATTGTGCCAGCAGCATCAGCAGATTGTCACTGCAGCCCCCCATTGTGCCAGCAGTGTAAGCAGATCCTCTGAGGCCCCCCATTGCACCAGCAGTATCAGCAGATTGTCGCTGCATCCCCCCATTGTGTCAGGAGTGTCAGCAGTTTGTTTTTCATACCCCTGACCAATTTTTACTTAAAGTTACTTTTATTCAACCAGCAAGTAATTTTGTGATGGGAAATGACATGTGTCTCCCAAAAGATAATAAGATGATGTACAAGAGGCATTATTGTGGAAAAAAACATTCTCAGCTTTTGTTTACATTTGAGCAAAAAATGTCCAGTCCAAAATTATTCATACTCTTCACAAACTGTCACAGCCTGTGGGAAAATCCAAAGTTCTATACTATTCCAAATAGTCCAAGCTGTTCTAAAGCATCCTAATTACTGTGATTAATTGAGAACAGCTGTTTTAATCAACTCAACAGGTGAAAAACAGCAGCTCTCTGCAGTTGGTTTGTGGACAGTCATGGCTAAGACAAAGGAGCTCAGTGAGGACCTGCGGCTGCACATTGTGACTGCTCACAAGTCATGAAAGGGCTACAAGACAATTTCTAAATGTATTCAAGTCCCAGTGGCTACTGTGCAAAATATTATTAAAAAATACAAGACCATTCACACTGTGGAAAATCTCAGAGGACAAGGTCGGAAGCCAAAAGTGACACCTGTGCTGGCCAGAAGGATAGTGAGAGAGGTGAAAACGAATCTAAGGATCACCACCAAGGCCATCCTGGTGAATCTGGGCTCTGCTAGTGGCAATGTCTCAAGGCAGACATTCCAATGGACACTGCACACTGCTGGGTTCCACGGATGCAGACCAAGGAGGACGCCACTTCTCCAGATAAGGCACACAAAAGCTTGCTTGGCCTTTGCAAATGCTCATCTGGACAAAGAAGAAGACTTCTGGTCTTCTGAGTTATGGTCAGATGAAACAAAAATGTAATTGTTTGGTCACAATGACGTTTCCTTTATTTGGCGTTAAAAAGGAGAAGCCTTCAACCCAAAGAACACCATCCCCACTGTCAAACATGGTGGTGGGAACCTCATTCTTTTGGGGGGGGGGTTTCAGCCAATGAACCAGGGAACCTAATCACGTAAACAGCACCATAAAAAAGAGCAATACTTGAGGATTCAGAAGGACAACATCAGGCAGTCTGCAGAGAAACTTGGCTTTGAGTACCAGTGGACATTTCAGCATGACAATGACCCAAAACACACAGCAAAAGTGGTGAAGAAATGGTTAGCAGACAACAACATTAACATTTTGGAGTGGTCCCGAGAGAGTCCTGACTTGAATCCAATTCAGAATCTGTGGAGGGAGCTAAAGATCAGGGTGATTGCAAGAAGACCCTCCAACTTGAAAGATTTGGAGCTCATTGGAGGCAAAAATACCTGTGGAGACATGCAAAAATCTGGTCTGCAATTATGGGAAAGGTTTGATTGCTGTATAAAGGCTTTTCTATTGATTATTGAGAAGGTTATGAATAATTTGGGACTGGACACTTTTTGCTCAAATGTAAATAAAAGCTGAGAATTTTTTTCCTCACAATAATGCCTCTTGTACATCGTCTTATTATCTTTTGGGAGATACCTATGTCATTTCCCGTCAAAAAATGACTTACTGGTTGAATAAAAGTAACTTTAAGTCAAAATTTGCCAGGGGTATGAATAATTATGGACAGCAGTGTATATAAATACATAATATAATTAGGGTGAAAGACTACTGGAATTCTTTTAGAGAGGGAGATATCAAGAGGAGAGGAAGGAAAGATAGGGTGAGAGACGAAGAGAGGAGTAAAAAGTTTAGAGACTGTGGCCTATTTGCAATTAATTTTTTTGCCTGAGTTATCTTCTATGAGATAATTTTCATAACTGCTGGCATAGTAATAGTCTAATGTCCTACCATATTCTTTTTCTTCTTATTATTATTATGTATTTATATAGCACTAACATCTTCTGCAGCACTTCACAGAGTACATAGCCATGTCACTGACTGTCCTCAGAGGAGCTCACAAGCTACTCTGGGGACAGATCATTGTCTGGATATCTACAACAGAGATCACACAGTAATAACTCATTGCCATTTACAGAAAATCATAAAAAGCACATGATGGTCATAGAATAGTATCACGTGAAATTCTTTGAAAATTACTGAATGAATGCCAAGAAAAAAAAGATACAAAATATCAACTCTGCCAGTCCTTCCAATCTGTCCCTCCCAATTTTGTTAACAGTTTAACTTTTCTGTCAATATCATCCTCCAGCACTGTAACCTCACCAAAAATCAAAGGTTACTCTGTTCAATTTGTTTAGCCATTGAGAGACAAGAGCCTGAAAATCATGAAGGTATACATTGCGTACTTAGTCATTTCTCTCTTTTCATTACCACAAAGTGAGCCATGTGGATTATCAACACACATAGAGATAGGTAAGTGAAATCAACCATTTTGCTGTAATGCCCGGCAATAATTTACATTTGTGATACACATCAATACAGAGGCACATGGCTATGTTATGCGAAAAGGGGGGAGGCAAATAGATTATCGTGCAAGGTGCCCATTATCACTGCAATTTTAGCAAACAATCAACTTCCCAATCAATTAAATTGGATAATGTTCTTGGTGCCAATTGACAAAAAACAATCGATTTATCGATCATTTCATTGATTCATTTTGTGATCGATTCTATTCAAAATGATTGTGTTGGTTATATATTTTATCCCATTTGTGGGCAAGATCAATTCCTTCCAATGATTTCATTCCAATGGAAATTATCATATTGGATGGTCGATAATTCGCTAACGTTGCATAATCTATAGGCACCTGTATCTTTGCTATGGAATTTGATAGTTTACCAACCCAATTAAGGTTTATATAATGTATGAGCTGTGTTTTTTTTTTTTTTTACCATATAAAGTATATACAAACATATATTTTTCTATGAAGTACATATAATGTTTGAAATTAATCAGACAAAAGTAGATTAAAGAGAACCCGAGGTGTGTTTGAAGAATATTATCTGCATACAGAGGCTGGATCTGCCTATACAGCCCAGCCTCTGTTGCTATCCCAAACCCCCCTAAGGTCCCCCTGCACTCTGCAATCCCTCATAAATCACAGCCAAGCTGCTGACAAACAGCTTGTCAGAGCTGGCTGTGTTTATCTCTATAGTGTCAGTCTGCTGCTCTCCCCGCCTCCTGCAGAACTCCAGTCCCCGCCTGCATCCCTTCCCTCCCTGCTGATTGGAGGGAAGGGACGGGGGCAGGGACCGGAGCTATGCAGGAGGCGGGGGAGCAGCTGAGACTGACACTACAGATGTAAACACAGCCTCACAGCATGGCAGTGATTTATGAGGGATTGCAGAGTGCAGGGGGACCTTAGTGGGGTTTGGGATAGCAACAGAGGCTGGGCTGTATAGGCAGATCCAGCCTCTGTATGCAGATAACATTCTTTAAACACACCTCGGGTTCTCTTTAAGAAGCAATAGAAGAATATTTCAGATAAAAGAACTATAATTACATTAAGAAGCACTGACTTTCCAGGGTAACCCTATGATTCGGAAAGTCAATGCGCATTTGAAAATGAGAATATACTTCAAAGATCAGTTTGAGTGTTGGACACAGAACCGCACCGCCCATGATCTCTAAAGGTGGCCACTAATGATCCAATCTTTTGCATCCAATTTTACCAAATCTATGTAGTATAAGGGTAATTGAGTGAATATATTGAATGGATAAAGTAGGCAGTTCCCTTATATTACATAGAAATGGTAAGATTGAATGAAAAAGATTGGATCATTAGTAGCCACCATTACAGTTACTGTTAACTGCCAACACTCCAGTGGTACCACTGAATTTTGAGGACTGGTGTCAGTTTGTACTTCTGCTGACAATCACATGACAATTGAAGTATCAGCAATTAACTAACTTCTATTGTCATCTCATCCAAATTCAGGAAATGGAGCTATACTGATATTTTAGGACTTTCTGTGGAAAGATAAAACAAGCAAAAAAGACAGCAGACAAGTTGTGCAACATTATCTTAATTTATGTTACAGATGTATAGGTACAGCAAGTCCTTTGTACAAAGTTCCCCTTTAAATTTCAATATTTCAGTAAGTAGGGATGCAGGGCCATGCAGTTTTTCCCTGCTGTGTTCATTGCAGAGTGCATTTAATACACACAAAAATACAGGTTGTTGACCTTTCATATATGTGACTGCACGGAGCCCCCTCCAGGCTAATCGCTTCCTCACCGCCCTCCTGCACTGTCTGGACCTTTGGCAGTTCGCCCTGGAAAGTCCTCAGGCCTGGGGTGTCCTAAGCGTTCTGGAGCTCGACGGGGGAGCACGCTGCCAGATTGCATCTGCGCCGACTGGACCTGACTAGAGGACTTTGCGGGCTGAATTGCAGAAGATTCAGACGGTGCAGGAGGACGGCAAAGGAGCAATTAGCTTGGAGGGGGCTGGAGGAAGTCCCAGGTATGTATATTTTTTCTCTCCTGCCCAGCTCAAGTGTACGTTAAAAGCCCATAACAACATTTTTGAAAATCTACCCACTCACAGAGGCCCAAGCTTTTTTTTTTCACATTATACTTCAACATGCATTTCTCTGAGGGATATGATTTGATCCAACCTACATGATAGTTTCTGATTGGCTGTTAGTGCTGTGGCCAATCAGAACAATCATTATTGCACGTTTGGGTGTAACATACATTCTACTGCAATATAGCAGTATGTAAAATAAGTAACTAAATAAAAATATATATTTTCTATATTGCATGAAGCACACAGTGAAGTTCCTATATAAATGCTACTTTATGCAAATCAATAATTTGGGGATAATTAATATAGTGCTGGACAGATATTACAGCAGATTTGTGTATAGAACATTTTGTTGTACACTGGGAAGATATCTGGAGAAAAAGAACTTATTATGAATAAAAATGTACATGGTCCGATTGGCAGCCCCATCCAAAGACTGTACACAATGTGCCATGCACACTGAGGCCAGCCCTGCTGGTGTGTTTGCATGGATTTTCTCCAGACATACAGGTTTCCTATCACATCCCAGAAACATAACTGTGCTAGAGGTTTAATTGTGAACCTATCTGGGGGATAGTTAGTGACACGATGGTAAAGTACTGCAAAAGATGTAAGCACTATAGCAATACAAAGATGTAAGCACTATACAATACTGAAACAGACCTGTTTCAAGACCAAAGGTCACCTGCTCAGAGGCAAACAAATGAACACACAATCAAATTCCAATGACCAAAAAGTTCCAGGGATTCTGCTGCACTCTCTAACTTGGCCAAAACCTGACAAACACGTCTCCCTCAAAAACGAGGCTAGAAATGCCTCACTGCCACTGTACTCCCATACTCATTATTCGCAGATATAGAAGCACTTTCAGCAGAGTGCTATCGATAAGTGTAGAGAGTCAGTTTACAACTGTCCATTGTGTGAAGACCCCCATAGTAGATACACCACTACAGGACCCGTCATACATGGCCTCTAGTAGAGCCATTGCTCAAGCTACTGCCTTGCTTAATTCTGCTGTTCTCCCTGCTTTTCTGTGGTAACTTCCTACCCCAGGCTTATAATAGGGACATCCTACATTAAGGCAACAGTTGTAGTGATAGCCAGTTCCCTGTCTTTCATCTCGTATCCTTATAGAAGAACCACAAACAGCCTACATGGTCACAATCGCCATACAACATGATCCACAACACTACACTGTGCTCTTAAGCACCTTGAGAAAAGTGCCATACATGTTGATATTTTCTATTTTTCATTCTTTCTTTTTTTTTACAGCTCACAGAGCTCTTGAGTTTTTCAGTGATAATGAAGCAAAGGTTAATTACAGAGAGGTAAACTCAAACTATTTACAACTATAGTAAATTATTTAGAGGAAACTCAGTTTCTTAGAATTTTTCTCATGCATATTTCTGGTTCTTTTCTGATTAACTCAATATTAAAACTTTCAGAGTTATAGCTTGCAAATACCTTAAAGAGAACCTGAGGCATAATAAATGTAAAACAAAAAGTAAACACTGAGCTAAGGAGAGGAAAGCTTCTGGATCCTGTAGAGAGCTTCCCACACTCCCACACTGTCCTCTGCCACTGCCTGGGACTCTCCTTAGAGTCAGGGGCGTAACAATAGGCCCTGCAAGGGATGCAGTCGAAGGGGGGCCCTTGGGGGGGGAGGGAAAAGCCTGATAGGAGCCCTGGCTCTGGGGCCCTCCAGGGCCATTTTCAGGAGCAGGGGGGGTGCAGTGCAGGGTGGGGGAGCAGCAGGCACAAACAGCAGTAGGGAGGGGGGCCTGACTCCCCCCCCTCCCTCTCCTCGGGCTACCTCCAGGGCTCCCCCACCAGCAATGACAGTTGGTGGGGCCCCATCCAAAGTTTTGCAGGGGGCCCAAGTGATTTCTAGTTACGCCCCTGCTTAGAGTGCACTTGAGATGGGGGGATTTTAAAAAATTATACAAACCAGGGTCTTCCTCCAGCCCCCTCCAGGCTGTCCGCTCCCTCACTGTCCTCCTGAGCCTCCTGGTTCCTCTGCAATTCAGCCCTGAAAGTACTTTATATGGAACCAGTCGGTGCAGGCTCAGTCCGGCGCATGCTCTCCTGTAGCCAGGAGCGCTCTGCACCTGCGCAGTAGTACTGCACAGGCACAGAACGCACCCGTGACAAGAGTATGATGGGCACGTGTGTGCTCAGGCCATGCATGCGCAGTACGCCCCAGATCGGAGGACCGAATTGTGGAGGATCCAGGCAACAGAGGAGGATGGCAAGGGAACAATCAGCCTGGAGGTGGCTGGAGGAAGCCCCAGGTATGTATAATTATTTTAAATCCCTTGTCTCAGGTCCCCTTTAACATCAGGGTTGCGCTCATTGCACACCCCCTTCCTGCACTCTCCAGCCCAGTGTGTAAATGCAGAGTACACCTCTCTGCCAGAGTCCAGTGCTGTGCATCTGCCTGTCTGGCAAGAGCAGGGCCGCATGGATCCTATTTTATAGATAGGATCAGTACACACTTGTCAGTCTTCAACAGATCTGTTAAAGAGGAACTCCAGTGAAAATAATGTAATAAAAAAAGTGCTTCATTTTTACAATAATGACGTATAAATGATTTACTCAGTGTTTACACATTGTAAAAGCTTTCCTCTCCCTGATTTACATTCTGACATTTATTGATATATGATATTTTTATTGCTGGCAGGTGTTGTCAGTGGAAGGAGAAGCTGCTTGATTTTTTGGCATTTGTAAAATGTGTTATTCCCCACAATGCAACAAGGCTCCCACAGTGTGATGTCAGGACCTTGGTCCTGACATTACAGTGTGGTAGGAGTTTCACCACAGTATCAGCCATACAGAGCCCCCTGATGATCCGTTTGAGAAAAGGAATAGATTTCTCGTGGAAAAGGGGGTATCAGCTACTGATTGGGATGAAGTTAAATTCTTGGTTACGGTTTCTCTTTAAAGAGAGTCTGAAGCGAGAATAAATCTCGCTTCAGACCTCATAGTCAGCTGGGGCATGTGTGCCCCTGCTAAAACGCCGATATCCCGCGGCTAAAGGGGGTCCCTTACCCCCCGAAATCCCCTCCGAGCAGCGCATCCCCTCTTCCGGATTAAGGCAGGGCTAACCGCCGCAGCCCTGCCTCACGCGTGTCTGTCAGCGCGTATCTCCGCCTCTCCCCCGCCCCTCCCAGTCTTCCTTCACTGAGAGGGGCAGGGGAGAGGCCGCGATGCGCCGCTGATAGACGGTGCTGAGAGGCAGGGCTGCAGCCGTTAGCCCTGCCTGAAGAGCAGCAAAATCTACGACCAAGTTGGTCGTTGATTTTGCAGGGGGGGGGTTGGGGGTTTCAGGGACCCTCGTTTAGCCGCGGGATAGCAGCGTTTTAGCAGGGGCACACATGCCCCTGCTGACTATGAGACAAAAAGCGAGATTTATTCTCGCTTCAGTGTCTCTTTAAGCTGACTGAACTTTTGAGCGGTGTACAATTTTTTCCCAGAGATCAGATGCATTTCCCATTTCTCCAGGCCCCAACTGGACCACAACAGGCCATCAAAGTGGACACTACACTGTGAGCATCCGCTGGCTGTTTAAGGTCTGGCGCAATAGGAACTTCCAACACTATGCCCAAATCAGTACCTTGTACTGTATCAGTGAGGAATGTTTGCCAATCTGTTCTTCCTACAAAAAAAATAAATAAATAAATAAACGTGCTTATCTCTGTCCTAATTGCACATGGTTCCATTGGTGCATTATTGGTGCTTAGTCAGAAGCCAAAAAATCCAAGGAGGGAACAACAACAGGTCTGAACACAATGCAGCAAAGGCAGGTACTCTAGGTTGCAACCCGCAGTGTGCTCCAGGTCCACATCAAATCCACAGTTATTCTAAAAAAGAGAAAAATGGGGCACTACTCTACCAGACTTCGCAGTGTGTGACAACCTTATCCATTGTTACTAGGGGCGTAACAATAGGCCTTGCAAGGGATGCAGCCGCATGGGGGCCCAGAAGCCACAGGGGGCCCTGTCCTGAGAGACTGACAAGGGCAAGGAGATAAAAAGCTTTCTACTCTCTGCACAATTGTTCTAATGACTGCATCTGCTCAGCCACTGATAAGCAATCATAGAAAGTTTTGCAGACAAAGATTTGTAGACTGTCCCTATTCAGTGTGCAGCAGGCTCTTCTGTACAACATCCAGCCCCCAAGCTCGCTACCCCTCCCCAAGTGCTCTGTCCTGGCAGGAGGGGGCCCCATCCAAAGTTTTGCAGGGGGGGCCCAGTGATTTCTAGTTACGCCCCTGAATTTGTTACCCTCTTTGTTTGTCTTCTGTCTCTAAACACCAATGGAAACCTGGCTCATAATGCACCAATATTTGCAGCAGTAGCGCCTACCTTCCACAGGAACTATGCCATCCATCTTTGTCCATGATAATTGCTTTATGTGTTTTGGCAGTCATTGTACTGGAAAAAAATCTATTAACCCTTCGCACCCTCACATGCAAATGTTCAAACAAATGCATTCACAGATTTACTCATCCAGGCACAACAGTTATCCCTACAGCTAAGTTAAAAGCCGGGGTCTTAGTTCACAGAAGAATGCATTCTTATGCTTAGTCACCTATACTGTGCAGAAGTACCCAGGTAAACATAGGTGTCCTAACTCTAGCCCTGTAACATGCATAGTGCAGACATGCAAACACATTCATTGCATCAAACCTATCAATGGATTAGGAGCACACATCCTGACGTCCTCTCCTGGGACAGATAGTGCATCTTACCAATCGCACAAGGGAGCTAACGTAATGTATCCATGTGCACCATGCACATACACCAGCATAAGCTGTGTGCATGCTGACAAACACATACAGGGAAGGAGGGAGTGCACTGGATTAGACCCTAGCCACAGGGGTCAGTAACAAGAACAAAATACATATATCCAGGCACATCACATCTAGTTAGGACATTAAATAAGTTAAGGAAAGGGAGGTGCTGAAGGGGGTGTGGCTAGAAAACAGCAAAAATCTATTAACCCTTCGCACTCTCGCATGCAAATGTTCAAACAAATGCATTCACAGATTTACTCATCCAGGCACAACTGTTATCCCTACAGCTAAGTTAAAATCGGGGTCTTAGTTCACAGAAGAATGCATTATTATGCTTAGTCACCTATACTGCGCAGAAGTACCCAGGTAAACATAGGTGTCCTAACTCTAGCCCTGTAACATGCATAGTGCAGACATGCAAACACATTCATTGCATCAAACCTATCAATGGATTGTAACGATTGTGGAATTCTCTCCGTGATCAGCGCACAGGGCGTGCGCTGACACTGCGGAAATCCTCCACAAGCGTATAATTTGAGGGAACCCAGCAAAAGGTGCAATGCACCTGTAGAGGGAAATTCCTGTCGGCAGATGGAGCTGTGGAGTGCAGAGGAACAGCTCCTCTGCCCTGCCACAGAAGCAAGACAGGAATTGCACGAAGGGAAGAAACGCAGGGCAAGATAGCCCTGAAAGAGAGAGATCAAAGCGACAGAGGGTATGTGTGTTCACCAATCTAGTCGCCACCCTGCGACGATGAACACACAACCATGAAGAACAGGTGAGAAGGCAATCGCCAGAGATGGCGATTGCTAACAGCGACACAAGACTGAATAAGCACAGATGAGGAATGTATGTATGTCCACCAATCTAGCCGCCACCCTGCGACGATGAACACACAACCATGAAGAACAGGTGAGAAGGCAATCGCCAGAGATGGCGATTGCTAACAGCGACACAGGACTGAATAAGCACAGATGAGGAATGTATGTATGTCCACCAATCTAGCCGCCACCCTGCGACGGCGGACACACAACAAAGGAAACCGAGTGAGAACGCAATCGCCTGAGAAGCGATTGCGAATGAGATTGAGCAAAGGGACAGATTGTATGTGTGTGCACCAAACTAGTCACCAACCCGCGACGATGCATACACAACAGCAGATATAAAGTAGGAATGCAATCGCGGGAGAGGCGATTGCCAGAGGTGACACAAGGCTACAGCAAGGCAGAGCACGAGAGTAGCAAAGGCACAGCAAATCATACAATGAGAAGATAAGGAAAATGACAAACGCTAACTAAACGTGAACACTCATTCGCAACAGTGCACGCGTTTATGCGTGGTCTCCGCGTGTTAAGCACAACAGAGACAAGCACGCCTAACTAACCACCGACAGACAAACATGAAACAGAGGACGCGAGCGCTTGCTTAACGGTTACCTCACTGAGCCTCCAGCAAGCGTTCGTAGCAGACAAGACAGATACACGAAAACAGGAATAAGTGAGAGTGAGAGATAGGATCCACAGCACTAGCGCAAGAGGCTAGTACGATCCAGGAAGACAGAACATAAGGATCCACAGCACTAGCGCAAGGCGAGTGCGATCCAAGCTAGACAGGCAGATGAGATAGCTGGTAGCAACCGCTGCTCCAGCTATACTCCAAGAACAAAGATCAGAACGACTTCCTGTCGACCACCGCTGGGACAGGACAATCGCAACAGACAAACAAACAGATATGTAATCCTAACTGCACTAGGGAACCTGCCTAGTGCAGTCCCAGGAATTACTCTAAGCTAATCTTTAAACAAAGAGCAAGGCTGACACTCCAGGAGTGTTTCACAGGACTAACCCTTATGACCAGCCCAGGTCTGTGATATCACATGGTATATATAGAGCAAGCCTACAAAGGATGTGGCTAGGCAATCTGCATGACAAATGTATGCAAATTCCTCAGCAGCAAGCTGCAAAACTGACAAAATGTCTCTCTTCCAGAGACCTGCAGAATGCAGACCTGAACAGTGGTCAAAAAGCAGCCTGCCTGCGCAGGCAGCCGAGGGGATCCTCACATGGATTAGGAGCACACATCCTGACTTCCTCTCCTGGGACAGATAGTGCATCTTACCAATCGCACAAGGGAGCTAACGTAATGTATCCATGTGCACCATGCACATACACCAGCATACTCTCCTATTAAAGCAAATGTGGTCAGAATCTTAATAATATTCTGCCTTTGAAAAAACTGTGTTTAGATGCACCGATGGCTTGTAAGTTTCTTGAAATTTGGACTACACTGTACAGAGCCATGAATATTTCCTAATATTACACCATTGGATGTGTGATTTAGACCATTGCTAATAACAGTATACTGTAATTTATAATTAATATCACATATTTGCCTCCTGCTGACATGTATTTGCAATTCTTTTTTTTTTTTTCCCAGTACAGCGTGTGCTAACAGTCTAACAACGTTCATTGTTTGTACCTTTACCATACGATATTAGACATAAATGACAAACATGCGTGGGGTGTATTAGAGTGTATTAACCAATGTGTTTATTATACTTGAAGCCTGTTTCTGTTTTACATGGATGCACTGCATAGTAATTGGCATAGAGGTATCGCGGCATATTAAGCTTTTGGACTGGATTTTTGTTTCTTGATTGCTGACTGTTACGTAACATCCATGTTTTGTGAATGTATTATATTACCAGCTGCTGAAGAAACATCGGGATGCTTTTCAGGCTGGCAGTGTTTACCCTGATGCTTTCTACCAAGGCCTCTGCATGCAAGGTGAGATAATAATGGCAGCAAACATGAGAGGTCTTATTATTGCCCGACATGACTATGGCTGTACAGAATATCTAAAGTTACCATAAATTGGATTGTGTTAAGTGGCCTTTAAAGATAAACATATTATAGCATAACTTCAGTGACAGTAATGAGACAGCACATATTTCAGTTTGGTCAGGCTTTAAGTAAACCTGTGAATTTCTGAAAGTAAACAGTTAGATACTTACCTCGAGAAAGAGAAGCCTATGGATCTTCCAGAGGCTTCCCCTGTCCTTCTCTGCCATGTCATTCCAGCGCCGAAACCCCCGAAGCTTGAAAAAGTCGAGACCGAAGGTCTGTGATACTGCGCAGTCTTATATGGCTCACGCATGCACATAAATTGGACCTGCTTGGGCTTCGTCAGAAAAAGCCAAGGGTCCGTGCTACTGTGTGTGCCTTATTAGCGTGACCACATTACCTACAGCTATGTTCAAAATTATTCAACCCCCACTGAAATTGAGTGTTTCGGCCAGTTTGACATTGATTTTGATAATTTCAGTCATCTTGTTTCCAATTAAATCAAAGAGGCACTTGTAAGTCAGTCAAATATAACATAACATTTATAATGAAATAACCACAAATGTCTTTTCTGTGCTCACATCATTATCAGTTTTTTTCAACCCCCAAGTGACATTCATTCTTAGTACTTAGTACAACATCCTTTTCCAGTTATAACAGCTTTTAAACCTGAAGCATAGGTTGACACAAGTGTCTTGCAGCGATCTACGGGTATCTTAGCCCATTCTTCATGGGCAAAAGCCTCCAGTTCAGTCACATTCTTAGGCTTGCGCACTGCAACTGCTTTCTTTAATGGGAACCTAAACTAAGAAGGATATGGATTTTTCCTTTTAAACCATACCAGTTGGCAGTCCTGCTGATCCTGTGTTTCTAATACTTTTAGCCACAGCCCCTCAACCATCATACAGATCAGGTGCTCTGACTGAAGTCAGACTGGATTAGATGCATGCTTGTTTCAGGTGTGTGATTCAGCCACTACTGCCTCATAGAGATCAGCAGGACTGCCAGGCAACTCGTATTGCTTATAAGGAAACATCCACATCCCTCTCAGTTAAAGTGGGTCCGAGGTGAACTTTTATTCATTGCATAATTGTGTTCCTTTCCTATTGTTTATAGAGCCTTCCTCAGGCCAAATACTTTTTTGTTTTTGTTTTAATATTCTAATTCCCTATAAACTAAATCAACCACGCCCACAGGTTTTCACAGAGCCTTGGCAGTAGCAAGGGCTCATGGGAGCTCAGTCTGGGCAGGAGGAGGTGTTACTAGCCATTGATTTCAGAGGCAGAGGGGAGGAGGGAGGAAGGGGGATTAGGTTTTTTTCACAGGCTTAGTGATCAAGATACAGATAAGCCTGCCTCTGTGTAATGTTTACAAACAACATGGCTGCTGTCATTGTATCACAGGAAGAAATAATAATTTTCTATTAAAGCTGTTTGCAGCTATATTTGCTGTGTAAACTATCTAAACTTTAGATAAGATATATAGGCAAGTTACTTGTTATAGTTAGTTTTTCATCTCGGATCCGCTTTAAGGTTCCCTTTAAGTCCCACCAGAGGTTCTCAATCGGATTTAAGTCTGGTGACTGCTATGGTCACTTCAAAATGTTCCAGCATTTAATCTGCAACCATGCTCTAGTGGACTTGGAGGTATGCTTGGAAAGTCCTGTTGAAAGGTCCAACGTCTCCCAAGCCTCAGGTTTGTGATGGACTGCATCACATTTTCATCCAATATCTCCTGGTACTGAAGATAATTCATGGTACCATGCACACGCTGAAGCTTCCCTGTACCTGCAGAAGCAAAACAGCCCCAAAGCATGATTGACCCCCCGCCATGCTTCACAGTAGGCAAGGTGTTCTATTCTTCATAGGCCTTGTTCTTCCTCCTCCAAACATAGCATTGATCCGTGGGCCCAAACAGTTCAAATTTTGTTTTATCAGTCCACAGAACACTACCACAAAAGCAGTATAAACTGGTGCAGAGTTTGCAAGCTTGCAAATGCTGCAACGCAGGGAGATCAGGCAAGCGACTGACCGCGGTACTCAGCTATAGACTTGGGCTGCATTGGAGACGGTAAGTATAGGAAGATTCTGCATTGGAGACAAGTGGAGAAATGAGTGATACTGATGGCTGCTGCGGTGTGAAGGCAAGCAGGCTAGCTATACTGAAAGGGGAGGGATTAAGGGAGTCATCTGGCTGCTTCTGCTGAAGGGGAAAGGGTCATCGGGTTACCTATACAGGGGGGGGGGGGCATCATCAGGCTACCTATACTGGGGGGGGGGCGTCATCAGGCTACCTATACTGGGGGGGGGGGGGGCGTCGTCAGGCTACCTATACTGGAGGGAAGGGGGAGGGTTCATCTCGCTACCTATACTGAAGGGGGCGGCTGGTGACAGTGGCCTTGGATGGTACAGAGTACAAATCCGGCCCTGACTAGAACACTTTCTTTTTTCAATGCTGAGAACCCTGAAGCTTGAAAAAGCCAAGACCAAGGGTCTGTGCTACTGCACAGTCACATATGGCTCACGCATGCACATATCATGGACCCGCTTAGGCTTAGGCAAAAAAAGCCGAGCACGATTGGGTCTGTGCTACTGTGTACGCATGCGCGAGCTGTCGATAAGGGCTTGTTAGGGGGCACAGCGCTGGAACGGCCTGGTGGAGGAGGGGATTGTCCAGAGGCTCCCCTCTATTCAAATGAGTACCCCTTTGGGGCACTTTTATTCCCTACAGGTGTACTTTAAGGCTTCACACTATGGGCTTGTTTCACTAAACCGTGATAACTGATATCACAATCACGCCGCATTTTCATGTGAAAATGTGCGATTACGCATAAAAAAAGTTATGCGCATTATAACGCGTGCAAAACGCTAGCGCGACCATGATATCAGTTATCACGGTTTAGTGATTCAAGCCCTATGTGTGTTGTGAAATGCCTGTGCAGCAACACAGAGATAACACAACGCTCGCTCTGCACACTATGACGTCCATATTATTTTTCATAGCATAAAGATTGCTGTGGTAATGTGCTTGTTAACGCTTATGTTATCCAGATAAGCACTGTAGAAAGTGCATTTGTATAATGTGGACCTTTACAATCCAGATATGTGGACATATCCATACAGTTGTATGGCCTGTGCATTCACATTCAGAAACGCATTGCCTACAAATGCACATAATGTGAACTTATCCTAAGCCCGGTTCATACTTGCGTTGAAGTGACAAAAGAATCCGTGAAAACGGATCTGATCACCGGTCAATCAGATCTGTTTTTACTCCATTGGCACTCCATTTCCATTGCACTACTTCCATTCTGTTTCCCCACATCCCCCTCCCCCACCCTCAAAGTGTATTTTTATATTTAGAATGGTCCGTTTCTTCACTAGTGTGAAGAAATGTTCCATTATCTCATTGCCCCCAATGCAGCGCTTCAGCTTCCGTTTCTGTTCCACTGTGCTCAGCGGTCCGGAAAAATTGCTTCAGAACCAAAGTTGCAGTCCGTTCAGCAGATCGTGCAGAACAGATCCATTTGAACAGACGTATGTGAACGAAGTCATAGGTTAACTTTGGATCCATTCCAATCTGTTACAATTCATTCCCTTCCGATCTGGGAACGATCTGTTTTTTTTTTTTTTTTTACTCTAACGTGAACCGAGCCAGCCTTACGCTTGACCAGACTGAAATCTGTACTGTCCCATTTCTGTCACTGAAGTTAGCTATAAAAAACACTTTGGTAAGCAAAACTAGTTCACACTATGACATCCAGCTGGACCGGTGGTACCGTAACCAAATTGCGACATAAGCTAATGTGCTAGCCATTTTCTAAGCTGTCCATACATGAAATGTAGCAATATGAAAATAAAACTAGTTCCTTTGATGCCTTCAGGAAAATACCACTACGTGTCAGAAGATTCACACTGGACCCCTTTCTTGAAAACCAGCATTGACTATATTAGAAGAACTTACCCACTTCCATGGGCCGAGGTACTATGTGTCTGTCAGTATGTCATGTTTCCAAAAACAGCTCAAGGCTTTTAAAACTGGACACAAAATAACTTGGAATTTATAATAGTGTTTTATCATGTCTGCTTGATTTAGAAAACGTTTATGCTGAGGTCCTGTTGCATTAAACTCTGGTAAGATTGCCATGTGCAGTATGACAATTTTATCGTTGCTACCGCTGGCAGCATAGTGCGAGTTGCCTAATTAGCGTGACCTGCATTATTTAAGCAACCTGAGCATAGCTATGGTATTGCTTTTCTTCTTCTTTTTTTGTACTTGCAAACTACTGTAGTTTGATTAAGAAGGAGACCCATAGACATTCATTGGAGTCAGTTTTTCTTTATCCAGAATCTGCATGTAGTGGAAACAGGCCCTTAATTGGAATACATTCTTTTTTTCAATGCTGCATAATAAAGAGAACAGTGTGTTAAACAATGTTAATTACCAAGTAATTAGACATGCTTAGTGTAATGTTAAGGTACCCACATGATGCTCTACTCACTCACCTACATAATGAAAAATATTTTGTCTTCAAATGGGAGATCACTCTTAAAGGATAACCGAGGTAACATGTGACATGATGAGATAGACATGTGTATGTACAATGCCAAGCACACAAATAACTAGGCTGTGTTCCTTTTTTTCTTTCTCTGCCTGAAAGAGTTAAACATCAGGTATGCAAGTGACAGTTTCTGTCCGGGTCGGACTGGGTCAGACTGTAGCATAACCCTCACTGATAAGTAATTACATACTTACATACATCCATAAAACACTTTGCTGACAGTGAATGGATTTTGAGAGCAGGAAAGAGATATAAAGGGTCAATAATTCATAGATTTGAGCCCTGGCATACTTCAATTAAGGTGTCATTGAGCAGAGAAGAGCAGAGAACTGTCGACCGAGGGGTCGAGTCCCAATCCCTGCAGGTGATAGTCATTGTACATGTGTGTATGAAGCTATAGGCGCATACATGTTCCCCCATGACAGATTCTTATAAAAAACTGGTCCCCAGAAAAGCTTTGCATAAAGTATAGCAACCTGCCATGCAATGAATGGAGAAAGTCAAAGCAATATATTTGCACAATGGTATACACGATATATGTAAACAAGCCTTTTAAGTTCGTGTAAAACACATCTTAATAAAATAAAATGTGGGGCTTCAAAAGAAATGAATCTATAATATTTTATTGAGCATTTCATTTTAGTGATAAATGCAATAAATAAGTACCGGTAAACCAAACATATATCTTACATATACTGTATATGTTTTTCTGTTTGTGATATGACAGGGAACTGAGAAGTTAGTGGCCTTCCTCTTTGGTATAGCTTCGCACATGGTAGCTGATGTCAGCTGGCACAACCTGGGCATTGACCAGGGATTCCTCAAAGCAATGGCAATGGTGAGCATATACAGGTACTGCACACAGGGGGATTTATATTCACTGTTTTCAGCTCTAGACAGAGTGGGAATGGATAGAAAACCTGTTTCTCAGTTTCTTATTATTCACTGTCTGTGTTGCTGTTGGGAAATTTACATATGGATTCCACAATAACAGAACAATCTGGTAAATAGGGACATAGGGTAACAATAAAAACTATTTTATAGGTGGTATGGCGTTAGTAGTAAACGAATTTCTGCATTGTGTATTAGCCTATAAATGTGTGTAGGTAGGAAAAACAGTTTTGCAAAAGTAATACCTCTTAATGGCTAACTGATTAAGTTATGCAAGCTGTCACAGAACTAGTATTCTTCTTTAGGCATATTTCCAGATGTTAGCTGAAGTAAAACACTGTATGCAGGTAAATTGTAAACACAAATAGGAAAGTTGTACTGGTTAATATTTAGCAGCTAGGTTTCAGGTGTTCAGTAGGCTGGAGCCAGTGAGCTCATGCAAGTATACAAGGATTCCAGCAGGCTGAAGACCATAACATCAAGTTAATCATGTTAAAGTGTTCCCTAGGCGGACCTTGGGTCAAGTCAAATACCTACCTAAGATGAAAGCCTCTGGATTCAGTATAGGCTTCTCACGCTGTCCTCTGGTCCACCATGGGTGACCGCAGCCCCCCCAAAGGAATCCCACAAACTCTTGTCAGACTCCAAGCTTGTGACTGTGCCCCTCTTCAAGCACAAGCGCGGCCATACTTTTCCTGCGTTAGGAGGACTACGGTGCCTGCGCAGTAAGCCAGAGTTGCTCTGTGCTACTACGCAGATGCAGGCGTGTTTGCGCAGGTGCAGCGTGGCCATGCTCATGCATGAAGAACAGTGTGGTCATGATTTGTAGGAGGGTCCTGGGCAACAGCAGGGGTCCGGTGGATGGCATGGGAAGCCTCAGGAGGATGCAGAAACTTCCTTCTCCTTAGGTAAGTACAGTACTTGATTTTTAACCCCAGGTTCACCTCAGGTTCTCTTTAAATCATGGGTGGTATGGGAAAGTGTTTACATTTGTGAGGTTCTTATTGCTTCTGTCTCTCCACTGAGATGATTTTCTTTTCTTTCATTCTTGGTATCAGTGTCACCTAGAACAGAACTGCGGGTAATTCTCCGGGGCTGCATTTGTACTTTTTCTGCCGCAGGCCAAGTTTCTTGTGGCTGTCCTTCTATACGCAGCATCCCCATCCCATCCCACATGCAACTTACTTACTTTATTCAAATGATTGGTATGTCAGTTGCCAAAAGCACCTATGGTAGTTTAATAGTGTACCAGAGACGAGAGTATATAAAAGTTTTATACAAACCTGGTGCTTCCTCCAGCCCCATGCGCACAGATCCCTCCTACGTCGCTCTCCTCAGTCTTCTCCCTCTTCAGTCCCGAGTCCCGTAACTTCAGCCAGTCGCGGCCAGCCTGCTCAAGAGAAGTGCGCCCTCTACGTATTTCTCCAGCGGCGACAAACATACATTTGTAGTAACCGGGACCTGAATTTATTTAAATTACATTCTCCATCTATTAATAAGCTTGAAAAGCATCTAGGATATTGTACTACCTAGGCTCAGTGCTTCTAAATAAATTATCACCATTTTCATAGCTGTCAGTTAAGAATTTTTTTTTTCATGTATAACTGTCAGGCCCTTTTAGAATGTGACAATGACCAATCATGAATGTGACCGGCCAAAACAGCTGATTAGAACACTCATTGCAGAGAGAAATGATACTCTGTGTCTCAGAGGAGCAAGAAAAGGTAAATAAAGGCAGGGTTGATGCATCTCACTGGAAAATACCCATTTGTGGTAGCATCTTTACTGTTTATCTGGCTTATCGCTTTTCTACTGTTTCCTAGCCCTGTCCATAGCTTTGTTCTCCAAAATGCATACTCTGCCTGTACATTTACAGTATGTACTGAACCATTTCCCCTTATTCTGTAGATTGATTTTCATGGCTCATATGGTGATGCTCACAGCACTGGTGATTTTGGTAAGCACAAATGCAACATTGTTTCACTGTACTGTACATAATTAACATATAGTTGTAACTGTTGCTTTCTTTGTATGACTGAAGACTGGACATGTAAGCAACACAGAGGAGAAGGAGGACTTCACAGCCATTGTTGTTAGACCCGCCAAATGTAGCGCACAAGCTAATGTCACACCACTGCCTTTGTCTTAGTCCATTTATCACTGCTTGTAGTTACAAGCAGTATTTCTCAGTGCTTTATTGGGATGTACCCCTTTTCAAAGCATGTGCTCACGAGTACAAAAAAACAACAATTTACAAGCATTTACTAAGGCTATTAGCTAAAATACTCCTCTGGCGCTGTTGTTTATATAAAATTCATCACCAGAGCTGCAGTCATTAGGATGCGCTCTATAGGCAGTGGCAGTGTTAGTGAGTCTTGCCCAAGGTCTCCTCACTAAATAGCTGCTGGCTTACTGAACAGGAAGAGCCAAGATTTGAACCCAGGTCTCCTGTGTCAGAGGCAGAGCTCTTACCCAGTTCACTATCCAGCCACACATCTGGAAATATGCCTTCAGAAGGGGACTAGTTCCCCTAAAGCTTGCATAACTTAATCAGTTAGCTATTAAAAGGGATTAATTTTACAAAACTTTGTTTTTCCTACCTACATAATTTTTTAGGCGAACATGGCGCAGAAATTCTTTTACTTAAAATTCTTTAACTACTATTGCCATACCACCCATAAAATAGTTTTGATTGACAAGACAAGAAACATATCACTTATATTGCGCTTTTCTCCTAGCAGACTCCAAGCGTTTCAGAGTTGCAGCTACTTAGGATGCTCTCCACAGGCAATCAAGAGAATTAGACTCCTTTCGGTCCATTTCCACTATTGCGAATCTGCATGCGTTTTCTGCACGCAGATTTGCACAACCAATACAACTTACTTAGCCTGTTTCCACTTGTCAGGAAAACAGAGCGTTCTTCTGTGCAGGAAAAATCTGCACAGCAGAGCCATCAGAATTCGCACACCGCAAGGCTAAAATCGCCTAAAATCAATGAAAAAGCACACAGGCGAGGAGGAGCGGACGTCATGACGTAGGTTCGTCCGCGCCGCTTCCCCACCACGAGACGGAGCTAAGGCGTTTGTGGAGCTGGCCCTGTAGAGGAACCAGACGCCCGGGGGTGCGATAGGAGAGGCGGCTACCGCGGCTCGGAAGGGAGCCGGAGCGGGCGGCGACAGCTGGCGGTGTGGAGCGGAGTGCGGCTGGACGCCGTAGGCTCTGAGTCAGGAGTGCGCCGAGTGCGCCAAGATTGCCCGGTGGAAGTGGAGGCAAGGCGGAGGAGGCGAAGAGTTTCCCCTCGAGCAGGCTGAGGGAGGAAGGGCCAGGAGGACTTGACTGAGAGGGGGTGAAGAGAGTAGAGTGACCCCGGAGAGTTGCCCACGTCCATCTGTGTCACGCGGAGCGATCCTGTCAGCTTGGAGTTGTGAGAGGACGGAAATTTGAAAGCAGGCTGTGAAGGTGAGACGGTTGCCCCCCCTGCCCCCCTTGTACTGCGAAGTCTCCACAATATGATAGCAGGTTGAGTGGTAGGGCTGGAACCTGAAGTGACGCATGGTCTGGCAGCAGTGGGAGCAAGTGTGACGTGCTGTATTAAGCTTTAGCTGTTCTTGTGAACCTAAAAGTGTCTGTCAGCTTGCAGAGATCACACTGAAGTATATTAAAGGCCGCACTGAACACCTTGAGATGGCAGGGGGCACAAAGAAAAAGGGCACTGAAACGGGGAACGTGGGGGCGACAGGTACCGGGACTAAGACACCACAGAGGGGTGCAGCAGACTTTTTTACCCCGGCAAACACTGGTAGCCCGCACGAAAGAACAGCAGCAAAGACAAGTAGAACAGCCCAGGAGAGCCCACCTCAACCTGACATAAACAGAAAATCCACTAGCCTAGAAGAAATGTGGGCATACCTACAAATGTTGCCTACAAAACAGGACTTAAGTGATCAGACGGAAAAAATATTAGCCGCCACACGTGTAGAGGTGAACACATTAAGAGAAGAGGTGGGAGTGTTAACCGCACGGGCGGAGGCACTAGAGCAGGAACTCTCTAAGGTGAAAACAACGCTGATGGAGCTACAGCAAGAAAGAAATAATCAAAAATTAATTAATAGGGTGGTGTATACCCAACTAGAAGATATGCAAAATCGCTCCAGACGCTCAAACATCAGGATCCGGGGGCTGCAGGAATCCATAGGAGGAGCGAGGCTGCGTCAAACTGCTCAGATTATCTTTAATAGGATCTTGAAAAGGCCGGAAGATCAAGCGATTGTTATTGACAGAATTCATCGGGCGCTGGGATTAAACCCAAGAGCAGGGGAAAAAGATAGGGATGTGATTTGTCGCCTACACTATTACACGGAAAAAGAAGCAATTATGACAGCAGCGTGGAAACACCCAGAAATAGAATTTGAAGGCAAATCGCTACAACTTTTTCAAGATCTGGCAACGTCAACGCTTCAACAGAGGAGAGCCCTTAAACCCCTGATTCAGGTGCTACAGAGGGAAGGAGCGATCTATAGATGGAGGTACCCATTTTCTCTGCAAATTAAAAGGGGAGCTCTTGCGTTTACTCTTAGAAAGCCTGAGGACCTGCCCGAACTTTTTAGAACATTTGATATTGCAGCGGTTGAGCTTCCTGACTGGGACATGGAGGGGATAATGTTGGGTAAGACGCGGCTAGGCCGCCGAAGCTGAAAGTTATTCTACAACATTTCTATATTGCTGAACTGAACATTATATGCCTAAGGAGTACTAACCTCCACATTAAGTAATATCTCCAACCGAGGGATGGGTTGAAAGTGCTACGGACTGGGGAGGATGGGAGGGGAAGAGAAATGTATCTAGGATATGTTTGGGTGTAAAATTGATGTACACAACCAGGTTTTGAGGGGTGGGTTGCAGGGGAGGGGGGTGTGGGGGAGGTGGTTAGTAGGGGTGGACAGGGGGGCACACCTGGGTGCCCCCCTCGTCCAGCCTGGAAACCAGGGGGTGGAGAGGGAGAGTGGTGTGATATAATGCCATGTAATTACACACAATATGGGAAGATACAAGGGAGGTGTATAGGTTGTGAGTGGGTGTGAAATACATGTAGACAAATTATGTTTGGTAGGGGGGGGGTGTGGGGGCGGGGGAGGGAGGCGGTCGGTAGGGGTGGACAGGGGGTGCACCGTGGTGCCCCCCTTGCCCAGCCTGAAAACCAGGGGGGGGAAGGGGAGTGGTGTGATATAATGGTATGTATTTACACATAATATGTGAAGACACAATGGAGGTATATAGGATGTGAATGGGTGTGAAATATATATTCATACAATTATACCTTGAGAGATGGGGTGTGGGGGGGGGGTGGTCTGTAGGGGTGGACGGGGGGCGCACCACAGGTGCCCCCCTCGCCCAGCCTGAAAACCACGGGGTAGAGGGGGGGGGAGGGAGAGTGGAGCGATCTAAGGATAGGTAATTACACACAACAGGTGAAGATATAAGGAAATAGAGGTGGTTAAAGTTAAGTGGTGTGCTAACAAGGCCCTAAGCTTAGGATAAAAGTGTATAGGACAGCGGAGGGGGGGTATGGGTGCAGAAATGGGGGGGTAGGGGAGCAATGTGTGATGTGATTAGAACCGCGGGGTGGATTGCCACAGATCGTACAGGGTGGTTGTAAGGATTGAAAAGGTGAATACACACGATTAAAGTAGAGAGGTGGTTAACTAAAACCCTAAAGTGTAGGTTAGGGGATGTAGAAGGTCCTGTTAGGAGGGGGTAATGGGGAGGAAATGGGGGATATAGAGTGACACATGGGGTGTGGTTAGGTTTAGGGGGGAGGGGACTGATATATACTCCAAAAGGGAAAAGGGCAAATATATTGTGTGTGTTTTTGAGTGCTCTTTTTGAGGATAAGAATTTGGGAGGTGATGTGCATTGATGTGGGGGGTGGGGGGGTGAAGAGTTGTTGTTTGAAATTGTAAAAGGTGGATAGTACCAGTAGGGGTGGTTAAAGGGGAAAGTTATAATGATTAAGAGGACCATAATATGTGGGGAAAAAAAAAAAGGGGACATTTTTCTGACCCATCTCCCTGGAACCGTATATAATAGCCCAGCACTAGGGAGGGTTGGAGTGAGTAGTGTGGGGGAGGAGGAGGAGGTTAGGAATAGGAGTGAGGAGGAATAGGGGAAAAGTAGGGGGAGGCGTATTGTGTAGGTAACAGCAGGGAAGGCAAAGAGGAGATGATCCGTCTGGTGGGGGGGGGGGGCACCTTACGTGTGGTGATGTACCGTCTTCAGCCTCTTAAAGGGCTGAGAGCCCTGGAAAGTGGAGGGGAGAAAAACCCTCAAAATAGAAGGACTTTCATACACCCCGGTAGAAGGGAGAGTGGACGACGTCCACTAAACGAGAGTAGGCAGGGAAGGCTGGCTGTTTTAAACTTTTCTTTTGGTGTTCTTTTCTTTTTCTCTTTCTTTCTTTCACTATTTTGGCACTGTTTTGGAAATTCCCCACCGGTCCATAAAAGAAGAGTAGACAAACAAAAAAGATGACACAAATTAATATGGTCTCCCAGAATGTCCATGGGCTGAATATCCCAGAAAAGAGAGCTATATTACTCCAGAGTCTCCATAAACAACAAATCCATGTTGCTTTCTTGCAGGAAACACACCTGAGAGGGGAGCAACATCCAGGGATTACCAATAGAAGGTACCCGACCGCATACTATAGTAACAATACGGAAGCTAAAAGTAGAGGAGTAGCAATAGTACTAGCAAATAGTATACGTCAAGAGGAGATCGAAATAAGTAAAGACACACAGGGAAGATATCTAATAATAAAGGGGGTATTTAATGACAGAAGGATGACGTTAGGGGTAATATACGCGCCAAATACGGGACAGGTGGGATTTATGGATCAGTTTTTGAATAAACTAGATGAATTTGCAGAGGGTACAATAGTGGTGGCAGGGGACCTAAATTTTGTAATGGACCCCCAGGTAGATACTTCCACGGGGAAGTCATCCCTCACCAGAGGAGCCCATCAGAGAGTCAGGAGGGAATTAAGTAAGCGCCAATTAGTGGACATCTGGCGGATCCAACACCCTACATCAAGGGATTATACATATTATTCGCCCCCGCATAAATCATATTCGAGATTGGATTACTTCCTGGTCTCGCATAATTTATTATCAGAAGAAATTGAGACAAGAATTAAATCATTGGTAATATCAGACCACTCCCCGATCAGTATCAAGGTGGGATTTAGACTAAGGGAGAGGGGCCCATGGAATTGGAAGTTAAATGAATCATTGTTGAGAAAAGAGGAAAGGGTGCGGATGCTCGAGGAGGAGATGAAACATTACTTCGAGGAGAACGGCAGAGGTGAGATATCGCCGATAGTGGTGTGGGAGGCCCATAAGGTGGTAATGAGGGGAATCCTGATAAGAGAGGGGAGTAGAATAAAGAAAGCGAGGGAAGGGGAAATAGCAGGGTGCCTGGCAGAAATAACAAGGCTGGAGGGACAGCATAAAAAAACGTTAGCAGAAAATGTACGGACAGACCTGATAAGAGAAAGAGAAAAGCTTAAGAATTTGCTATTCTCAAAAGCAAAATTTGCAGCAACTAGATGTAAAAGAAATTTCTATGAGTTTGGAAACAAGGGAAGTAGGTTGCTGGCGAGACAGCTAAAGCAGCAACAGACGGCGAATTACATTCCATTTTTGTGCGATAATAAAGGGCAGAAGCATTATAGGAATGAGTCCTTATGCAGGATGTTCCATAAATACTATGCTAAACTGTATGGGATGGAAGAGGGTGAATTGGGGAGCAGGGAGGGCATGCAGGACTATGTGACAGCCTCTGGCATGGGAAAAATACATCCTATGGATGCAGATAATATGGAAAGAGAAATATCTGTGGAGGAATTGGATAGAGCACTGGGGCAAATGCCAGGGGGGAAGGCCCCAGGCCCGGACGGATACACCCTTGAATATTATAGGAGATTTAGAGAAATCCTGAAGCCGTACTGGGTGAGGGCATTAAATGCCATTAAGGCAAAGGATAAGGGTAGACTGGGCCGGGAATCCCTGGTGTCACATATCTCGGTGATTCCAAAGGAGGGGAAGGATTTGGCATCCTGCGCGGGATATAGGCCCATATCCTTACTCAACATAGATCTAAAGGTGCTAGCAAAAATCTTAGCAAATAGGATAAACCCAGTATTAAAGGAGTTGGTGCATTATGACCAGGTGGGATTTATACAGGGGAGGGAGGCAAGGGATAACACCGTGAGGTCGGTAGATGTGATTCAGTGGGTTGGATCCTCACCTGGCCCTGTTGTCTTGCTATCTACAGATGCGGAAAAAGCATTTGACAGGGTCAGGTGGGGATATATTAAGGTGGTGCTGGAACACATAGGCTTGGGTGAAAACATGAGAGCCTGGATAGCATCTATGTATAAAGATTTAACGGCCAGAGTCAAAGTAAACGGAATATTGTCTAGCCCCCTGGAAATAACAAATGGAACCCGGCAGGGTTGCCCGTTATCCCCCCTGGTATTTGCCCTAACTCTGGAGCCTTTCCTGAGAACAATTCGCAATAACACAGATATTACAGGAGTAAAAATAGGTCTGACAGAGCATAAGATCGCTGCATACGCGGACGACTTGTTGTTCTATCTGACAAATCCCAGAATAGCTCTGCCAAACTTAATGAAGGCATTTATGGAATATGGGAGGATTGCAAATTTTAAGATTAACTAGGATAAATGTGAGGCGATGAGTATGGGGATGAAGGAGGAGGAAGTAGAACAAATAAAAACAAATTTTCCATTTAGATGGATGAAAGACTCCTTAAATTACCTAGGTATAAAACTGGCGAGAAATACGCAGGAGAATATTAGATTAAATTACTATCCATTGCTCAATATCCTGAAAAAAGACCTAGAAAGATGGGTTAAACTGAAACTTTCCTGGTTTGGAAGGATTAATGTGCTTAAAATGAATATTATGCCGAGGCTGTTATATGTCTTCCAGGCCCTCCCTGTTCCTCTACCCAGGAGCTACCTGGATGAATTAAGAAGGATGTTTACAAAATTTATATGGCAGAATAGAAGGGCTAGGTTGAAATTTGCATTTATCTCACAGTCAAAAGATAAAGGGGGTCTTGCGGTACCGGATCCCATAAGATATTATCAGGCAGCTGTCTGTACAAGGGTGGTTGATTGGAACAGAAATGAAGCCTCTAAACAGTGGGTGGGGGTGGAAAAGGAATTTGTGGAGGGTGAACTGAGGGAAGCCCCCTGGCTCCCATATGTATTGGAGGACTACCGAATGCCAGGTACACTGGTAGAAAATACCCTGAAGACTTTTAAGAAGGTAAGTAGTAGGAGGGAGATTTCTTTGAGCCCCTCTCCCCTTATGCCATTGTTGGGAAATAACAGATTCCCACCGGGGTGCCTTAAAGGAGGTTACAGAGAATGGAGGATGGGAAGAAGCCCAGAGATTTGCTCCATGATTAGAAAAGGTAGATGGTTGGATGAAAGGGAAATAGCAGAACAACTTCAGGTGATGCAGATAGATAGGTGGAGTATGTATCAATTTAGACATTTCCTTCTCACATTGGGCACGAGGGAGACACTTTCAAGGGAACTGACTCAGTTTGAGAGGCTCTGTCTGATGGAGGGACCGACAAAGGGAACATTAGCAAAAATCTATAAAATATTGGAGGAAGAGGAAGACCATACTCTAAAGTACAAAATAAAGTGGGAGGGGGACATGGGGAGGAACTGGGAGAGCACCCAATGGGAAAGAATTCTGAGGATGACACACAAGGCCTCGATGTCCACTAGAATACAGGAATCTGGGTATAAGTTAGTAATGAGGTGGTATTATACGCCAGTTAGATTAAACAAGATGAGTGGGGCAAGTCCAATGTGCTGGAGGTGCGGTAAGGAAAGAGGAGAGTTGCTGCATATCTGGTGGACATGTGAAGGCCTCGCTGGATATTGGGAGAAGGTAAAGAAATATATATGGGAACTGGCTGGAATACCAGTTCAGTCAGGTCCGGAGGTATATTTGCTACATCTGGTGGAAAAAGGGATTAAAGAGTATAGAAGGTCATTGGGGATGCACTTAATTAATGCAGCTCGAATTCTAATTGCAAGAAACTGGAAGTGTCAACAGGCCCCCTCCATAAGGGAATGGTTTACAGAAATAGACCAAACTTATCAGATGGAAGAACTTTCAAGTATAATTAAGGGAAAAGAAAATCGGGGGTGGGACAAATGGTTAGAATTCAGAGAAACAGAAGAATACGAGAAGGGTAAGATATAGTGTCCAGAAGGGGATGGGAGGCTCGCCTATGGGCAGGGAGACATAGGCCTGGGCTCGTAGGTATCTGCTGGTGGCCGGGTGGTTGGTGGAGGTGGCACACGGTGGAGTTCCGGGGCTGAGGCCATTATGTATAAATCTTGGTCGGCAAGAAGAGAAAGACAGGTGGGACCGATGGGTATCTATTCACTACACTGGGTGTGATCTAAATCTCTGGGTGGTGGTTCTAAATCTTGTACCAGTGTCTTTTAAAGGGGGTTGTAAACTGAGGATAAGGAAAGGGCCTCTTCCCCAAGATGGGAGAAAGGTTTGGAAGGAGGTAGGGCTAATAAGAATTGGTGTAGGAAGAGGTGAGAGAAGAAGTACTGCCCTGGGAACAGTGGAGGTGGGTCAGATTTGGGGAAGGGGAGGGGGGGGGTAGACACACTTTTAGGAGTATATGTATAAGATGTTGTACTGGTATCTCTTTGTCTCTTTTTGTAAGATGATGGGAAATATTTATTGTTGGATAAATAAAGAATAAAAAAAAAAAAAAAAAAAGAAAAAGCACACAGGCATTGATATGGTTAAATTTGCATACTTACAAAAAACGTGAAAACATACACAAATTCGCTGTAAAATTCACGGTAAAATCTGCATGTGAATTCGTCTTCGCATTTTCTGCAACAAATTTGAACTGCACAAGTGGTAACGGGCCCTTACTGACTTACATACTGGCTTGAGCCTAGGTTCGAATCCTGGCCAAAGGCTCAGACCCTAAACAGTAGACTATCCTGTTGTGTGACTAAGTCAATACGACTGTGGATAGCAAAGAAATGTCAGTAGTTGCAGAGGATGAAGATGATAATAATAATGTTTTGTGAAGAAGAGCATATAGTTGTGGTTAGCTCCTAACTCTGTGCCTGAACAGCCCTAACCTACTGTATTCTTTCTGTCTGCATGTCAGATGGAACAAACACTAACTGATCAGTTTAGCTTTTTCTTATAGTATGTCATCATGGCTTATCTTTTTCCACTCTGTTATACTCCCCACAATTCTGCTTGTCACCCCATTCCCACTTGTCACCTCATCATCAATGTCACCTGACCTTCATGATGTCACGCCGCAGTTGTGGCTTCAAATTCTGCATATCTATTCTTATCTTTTTTTCCTGTCTTTATCTTTTTCACCTTCAAATCTGTGTGACAGATGCCTTATCTTCAGATACTGTTGATTACAGATGTTTCTATATGACTGAGTGTTTCTTCTGCTGATTTCTGTCACCCACTGATGTCTGCAGTTGACTGTGGCCATGTAAGCATTTCTAGCTTTTGCCAATTTTGAGTCAACTCCCGTCTCTCTTAAAGCAATAGGATCAGCCATACTATGCCATGGAAAAAAAACACATATATAAGTAGATAAATACTTGATCTACTTACATAACACATGTATTGTACTGGCCACGTTTTGATTTCAGCGAACGTTATATTGTAAATTAAGAGAATTCTGTTCCTGGTGGGGGCCATGTCTTTTGCCCACAGTTAAGGCTAACTCGTGATGTCATTTCTGCCCTTTACTTTTTTGCTTGTCTCCTCCAATCGCTGAGTCACCTTAGCCTTGCTTGTAAACATAATTGATGAGGGGATTAGGTTTCAGATAAGCAGCTGGCAGGGAAATAAATGGAAGAGGAGGAATATATTATAGATAAAAAGAACCCCCAGCATGCAATTCTTTGGCACCGACTACTAAAGAGCCAGTGCTCCTTAAGTATGTGATAACTCCAAATCATAACAGCGGAAAAAGTTTTGAAATTTTTGAATGCAGGCTTAGCATCTTTATCACTTAATACACTCAGACCAGTTGCTGTGGAAATGTGACTTTTATGGTGACAATACCGCTTTAAGCCACATACACAGGTTAGATAATCTTTGGCTGCCGGGCATACATGGGTCGACCGGTGGCTCGATTAGCCGCCGGATCGACCCCAGCCACGTCCCCGCTCGTCCGCACGTGCACGCGGATCGATTGCCGCTCGCCCCCGCTTCCTTATCAGCGCTCGATTCCCTGCCATTGTCCGCAAGCGGGAATCGAGCGGGCGGGGGTCAAGCGGCTTGATCGGGCCAGCTGAATATTATCAGCTGGCCGGATCAGCTGGTCGATACACGATACAGAAACGTACCGTGTATCACCTAAGACAATCGTTTTGAGCCGGCTATGCTGGAAATCTAGAATGTGCATAGCTGCCCCACAATGTTGTTTAGCTATTGAATATGTCAATCTTTTACCTGATCTACCACAAATCTGTAAGTGTATATATGGGCAGCTTTAAGGTGCATAAATACACAATGAGCGTCACCAATCAGGTTTGAGCTTGATTCTGTGGATGGCACTACAGGAAATTAGTGCTGTTCAGATGCATACCAGAGTGATGCATACAGTTGCCATAGATTGGGCGAAGAGTGACGATGGAGCAGTGCATGGTGCAGCGATTTCCTGTGACTGGGGTAAGGAGAGGAACAATGCACTCAGGGGTTGCTGTTGTTTAAATATCTGGCATGCCAGATCTTTATATGAGCTTGGTTAAATATTTGTATGCATGCTAGATTCTCATATGCCCCAGATGGCTGCATCAGCCAAGGCTCACCTAGCATGCGGATGCAACTTTATAGTTTAGAGTTTAAGTGGGATCATGTGGACTTTGAGTGACAAAATGTAGCTCTGTTTTATTTTATTTTTTTATCTCAAATATGCATTAATTACCTTATACAAAGCTGACAGCAACACTACTAGTATGCTTATACTTACTTTTTTACGTTTTTTGTTTTAGGCGGTGATGTTCTCAGTCAGTATGAACTTGATTTTCATTATCTGGAATCAAAATGGTGAGATAAACCAAATGGAATGCATGAGATGGCCATAAACAATTAAACCGAAAAGATTTTCATAATCCTTTGATAAAATAATTGATTGTGTAGAAAAATCAAATGTAATTTTTTTTAAATCAATTTTCGTAATATTTTTTATATTATTGTTGGTTAAAAATTCAGATTTTTTTTTCTTTTTTTAGAAAACAGCTGAATAGTGTATGGTGGATTGGTTAGATTTATAATTCAATACAATCAATCAAAAAAAATTGTATTAAATGTAAAAGATAAAAAAAAATGTATGTTGAATTCACCATTTAGTTTTATTTCGACCTGCAAAAAAACTCGGCATGAATATTTTCTTATGAGAGTGTTCAAAAACCCTTCTTTCTTGACATAAACAAAGAGCTGCCTATTTATGAAGCATGAAATGGCATTTCCATGACTATATGTTTTAATTAAAACTCAAAGAAATCGAGCAGGCATAATTAATGTCACATTATCTTAGTCACCTAAATAGGTATCAATAAACAGGGGAAATAGGTCAACGACCTCAAAACTCAAATCTAAACAAAAAAAGAAAAAAGACCCCCTCTCTTGTGATCTAATGATAGGTAAAAGCATTCAATCAGGCATAACTCAGGACACCAAAGTTACCATGAAAAAACCTTTATTAATGACCAGCTAATGAATTAAAATCAATTAAAAACAAACAGCCAGACCTGGTACATGTGTCCCTAAGTAATAAATTAACAATTGAGTCTATTGACAGATATCATAAGTATAGTCTCTTCTGGTTGCTCCTGTGATAAGTGAATAAAAGCGGAGTCCTGATCTTGAAAATAATGGTAATAATAATAGTAATAGGGACTCCTGCTCCACAGGTCACTATCCCAGAAGAAACATATAAATATTGAAAATTACTATTCTCACATCTCTCCTGCTGGAGATGAAGTGCTAGTGCTAAAAAAGCTAATTAATAGACTGAAAACTCCCTAATGGAGATAAAGTGATAACCGTGCAAAATCAAATTAATTATAAAACAAACATATAACTGCAAAAATTGATAAACATACATCATTGAATCAAAAAAGTGAAATGTGCAAACTACAACAATTGATCAAATAGCCAAGTAAATAAAGACAAAGATTGTCTTAAGGTAAAGGTTAGTGCAAGGAGATGGCCGCAATAGCCAAATCTGAAGTCACCTAAAGTGCATGAATGAGCAGGGAAGGAGATCGTAGGAAGCAAAAAGACTCACCAAATGAAAGAGTTAAGAGGACCAGGAAAGGCTGTACAGCGCTGCCCGCGCTGTCCCACTAGTTCCGCCGAAGCTGTCCCTTGGCAGCTTCGGCGGAACTAGTGGGACAGCGCGGGCAGCGCTGTACAGCCTTTCCTGGTCCTCTTAACTCTTTCATTTGGTGAGTCTTTTTGCTTCCTACGATCTCCTTCCCTGCTCATTCATGCACTTTAGGTGACTTCAGATTTGGCTATTGCGGCCATCTCCTTGCACTAACCTTTACCTTAAGACAATCTTTGTCTTTATTTACTTGGCTATTTGATCAATTGTTGTAGTTTGCACATTTCACTTTTTTGATTCAATGATGTATGTTTATCAATTTTTGCAGTTATATGTTTGTTTTATAATTAATTTGATTTTGCACGGTTATCACTTTATCTCCATTAGGGAGTTTTCAGTCTATTAATTAGCTTTTTTAGCACTAGCACTTCATCTCCAGCAGGAGAGATGTGAGAATAGTAATTTTCAATATTTATATGTTTCTTCTGGGATAGTGACCTGTGGAGCAGGAGTCCCTATTACTATTATTATTACCATTATTTTCAAGATCAGGACTCCGCTTTTATTCACTTATCACAGGAGCAACCAGAAGAGACTATACTTATGATATCTGTCAATAGACTCAATTGTTAATTTATTACTTAGGGACACATGTACCAGGTCTGGCTGTTTGTTTTTAATTGATTTTAATTCATTAGCTGGTCATTAATAAAGGTTTTTTCATGGTAACTTTGGTGTCCTGAGTTATGCCTGATTGAATGCTTTTACCTATCATTAGATCACAAGAGAGGGGGTCTTTTTTCTTTTTTTGTTTAGACATGACTATATGTTTTATCTTCAGTTAACGTTTCAACGCTATTATAGGCTGACAAGTAGTGTAAATTTCTTGTTTTGTTATCTAAGAAAATGATTAAACTATGGCCTCAATTCACTGAGCAGTTTAGACTAGTCTACTGATGGTTTAGTCTACTGATGGTTTGGTGTAAATCAGTTGCATCAAAGGGGAATTCACTAATAATTACCAAATGTTTTAGACCTGTTTTTAGATCTGGTCTAAAACATTCGTTAATTAGGTCTATAATGCAGGGGAAATTATCAAAAGATGCAATTCACAAACGAGTAGCTATGACTGACATCCTTCTCCTCTGATTAGCTCTCCTCTGGATACAATTAAACTCCTACATAATTCATTCAAAAGGTTCCATCCTCATGTCTAAAATACCTCACGGAAGTACTTTACCAACAGAAATCAGCTGGTCTAATCTCTGTCAGAAAAAGTGGGTGTGGTTACTCCTTGTTTACCTTTGTGAATTGCATCTTTTGATCATTTCCCCTGCTTTACCAACCTAATTACCAAATGTTTTAGACCAGGTCTAAAAACAGGTCTAAAACATTACACCAAACCATCAGTAGACTAAAAACCATCGGTAGATTAGTCTAAACTGCTTAGTGAATTTAGGCCAATATTACTTTGCCACATTCCACCATTTTATAAATGAAGAAAATTGGCCATATTTATGGGTCTGTAGGAAACCCAAAATTTACCTAAAATTTACCTAAAATTAAATGGCGGGCTCCAATATAAAATTGACACTAGAGCTCACACAATTGCATGTGTCCCCGGCCTGGATGATGATAGTTACTTGCGTTCCGCTGTGCTCTGTGCATGATGGGGGCGGTTTGAGGGCTCTGGCTCCAGGGGTCAATCTGGCTGCCTGGTTACCTATACTTGGGGGGCTAAATCTGATTTCCTTGGTGGTGGGGGGGGGTCTACATGTCTACATCTAGCTACCTATGCTGGGAGAAGGGGGCATCTAGCTACGTACAGTCAGGGGATAATTTGTTATTACATACGGTACAGTCTTTTAAAAAATGAAAACAGGCACTGGAACTATTCTGGTTGGTCAGAATTGCTGCAGCTGAATTAGACTCACTCCCTCATGTTTTGCTTCCAGAGTTCTATCCATCAAAGTCCTGCTATCAGAACTGAAAATATTTCACAAATGGTCTTAACAAAAACAAAGCATAATCATGCTTTAAGCTTTAGTTGTTTTTGAGTCACACACCTGCAACATGTGGAGTCACACAAGCATGCAGCCAGTGTCAAAGCATCTAATATGCACACTCATTCTGGCCAAGCAACTTAACCTCCTGAGCGGTATGGACGAGCTCAGCTCGTCCATCACCGCCGGAGGCTGCCGCTCAGGCCCTGCTGGGCCGATTTTCTTCAAATAAAGTGCAGCACACGCAGCCGGCACTTTGCCAGCCGCGTGTGCTGCCTGATCGCCGCCGCTCTCCGGCGATTCACCGCGAGCAGCGGCGAAAGAGGGCCCCCCTAGCCGCCTGAGCCCTGCGCAGCCGGAACAAAAAGTTCCGGCCAGAGCTAAGGGCTGGATCGGAGGCGGCTGACGTCAGGACGTCGGCTGACGTCCATGACGTCACTCCGCTCGTCGCTATGGCGACGATCTAAGCAAAACAAGGAAGGCCGCTCATTGCGGCCTTCCTTGTTTATTCTGGGCGCCGGAGGCGATCGGAAGAACGCCTCCGGAGCGCCCTCTAGTGGGCTTTCATGCAGCCAACTTTCAGTTGGCTGCATGAAATAGTTTTTTTTTAATTAAAAAAAAACCCTCCCGCAGCCTCCCTGGCGATCTCAATAGAACGCCGGGGAGGTTAAAGTAACAGACTCAGAGCACCAGCACAGAAGTCACACTACTGGGATTGTTTATTAGAGAATGAAGATGGCAGCATACATATTCCTCTCACTTCAGGTTCTCTTGAATTCATCTTCTACATTTGTCCCTTTCTTTGGATTACTCATATTTCTTTTCCAGGTATATTCCAATAAAAGACCTCTTTAACATATATGAAGAGTATTATAATGGGACAGTGATTGACAAACGCACGATTACGGACTGTACCTACATCCTTTTCCTGCAACTGTAAGTAAAAACGCAACACTACAGCTGCAAAGGCAATGAACTGGAAAGTACAAAAAACTTAAGAATTTTTCCTGTTTTTTTCCGCAGCCATGGTGAACATTTTGCTGTTTCTAAGGTAATCCTGTTTTATTTCGAGAATGATATTCAGAAGATTCTTCTTCTTGAGAATACTGCAGTGGTCATTTCATTTTGATTAATTCACAGCTTTACAATACTTACGCAAGAAAGTCCCCCTTTTTGGTGGAGAGGTTCCATGAATACTTTCTTGGCGGTGTTGATGACATGGCATTTTGGTCCACGAAGATATTTCAGTTAACAAGCCATATGTTAGAGAATGGCACTGGGTAAGTAACACTGACTCGTTTCATTTCTAACTCACCTTCTGTAGTGACATTTGTTGGCATTCACACATTTAATTAGAAGAATGCTGAACTGTGAAGGCCTCTCCCATGGCTGCTGTATTTAGGCTCCACGTTGGAAACAGGTTGTTTCAGTCTCAAAAATGCTTTTATAAAAAGCTGACCAAGTGGTCCACATTAGTCAGGCAAGTAACTGAGTGAGCAAAGATCTAAATGTTAGGGGAATTTACCAGTTGTCCCTATATCTTACGCAGCTCCAACAGGAGTAGCAGGAAATTTGGGTGCTCGCTAGAGGCAAAAGTTCGGCCGCGGCCATAGGCACCCATTGAAATAGCTGTATTGAGGGGAAATTTGGGCGCCTCCAGCATCACGGATGGCAAAATTACCCCTCAATGCTGCTATTTTAATAGACGCCTATGGTGGCACCTGGAAAAATTACGTTTTTGATTTTTTTTTTGTGACAATTCGTGGCAAGAGAATGGTTAAGATTAGGCGTGGGGGGTGTTTAAGTTTAGGCATGGGGGCTGGTTAAGGTCAGGTGTCAGGTACAGTGTTTGGGGCTGGGGGGGGGGGGGGGATTTAGGGTTAAGCATCAGGAAGAGTGTCTGTGTGGGGCGGGGGGGGGGGGGATTGTTAGGGTTAGGCATTGGGGGTAGGGTTCTGTCTTTGAGTAGGGTTAGGTTTAGCTATAGAAAAATATTGGTATTTAATACAGACATTTTACAATCCTTCTCTGCACTGTAATACTAGAATATCAGTAAATTTACTGATAGTCTTCTATTGGCTTTCCTGCGCGTCCAAACTTCCAGGTGCCCTGTTATAATTCTGACCTAGATCTTTTGCTGACTACTTCCCCTGTTGAGAAAGAACTGAAAAATGACTTAACTGTGAATAAATGTGCCTTTATAGGTAATTTGTAGCTGATTCCTAAGTGCAACACAATGCAGTCCTAGAAAGGTAGACCTGAGTTTCAGACACTGAAGTCAGATAGGTAGTTTAAAGTTTGCCCTTGAGGCAGTGCTTCATCAGGGGATTAAAAAATGTGTGCAGCAAAACATGAAGAATATAAGCCCCCGTTCACATAAATCAATATAACAAATGGTCTAGTGCAGCACAATGTGCACATCACTGGCTTGAAGACATCATACTGCACTAGATAGATAGATAGATCTAGGTCAGAATTATTATAGCACTGGTGTACATAATAGTGTGTAATACAGTTTATAGCAACTATTTTAAACAGACTTAATAAAAGTTATATTTTATGGTACATATAAGGCCTGTCTTTAGGATTGTGTACATAGCAAATTATTCCCTTGCATCCATTCAGAGTGTTTGCAGTTTAGATTGAGCTGTACAACCGGAAGATAATATTTTAGCCTTATTTTCCACATAAATCTGAGTAGCTAAGAAGTCGTGTGGTCAAAATGTTACCGATACGATTCCATAGTAATAGTATTATAGTATTCCTATGGTTATATACTGTATATTCATTATTGCAAAACATACAGATTTGTGCACTAATCTTCTGCTAGTATATATGCTTATATTACTTATATTCAAACAATCATTAACCCTTTGCACTCATGACACTCTCATCAAGCTGAACCACTGAAAACTAGGTTGCAAGATTATGCAGTTGAAGAAAGGGAACATTAACTTCCAAATGGATTGCATGCAATAGCATTGTGTACTAGACCCTTCCACCAGCGATCAGGGCTGGATTTGTACTTACCAGTGCCCTAGGCCTGCTGTCACCAAGCGCCCCCCCCCGCCACCACCACCACCACCAAAAAACATTCTGGCCAACTATCTGACTAGCGATCACTGGTTTGAATGGGCTCATTTCAGTTGTGCTGCTGTGCCCCTCATTGAACAAAGAATCAGTGGATGCTCTGTCCTCTCAGGAAGGAAATTTGCGCTCCTGCCCAAATGTGCACAGCAGCCGATAGTGTTCTGGGCATGCATACTTGAAAAATTACGGTGATGTATGATCGGTACTTGTCAAGAATGCATAACACTATACTGGCCTCGGTTGCTGTGCACATCTGGGCAGGAGCAGGAAATTACAGGGAGCACAAGTGGTCAGAGCATGCGCTGCTTCTTTATCCTCTGTGTGACTGGCTGCAGTCGGAGACACAAACAGGTGACAGGGCAGAGCAATGGAGAGAAGCCCATCCAAAACAGAGAACAGGTAAGTAGCAAACATCCTGTCAAGACCCACTTTGGATGTTCTGTTGTAATTACAGTGGACCTGAACTCAGAACTTCTCTGCTCTAAAAGATACGCAACAACATAACCTTTACATAAAAACATTTTTGTTACAGCTGATACAAATCCTGCAATAAATAGACAGTGTTTCTAATTCCTACTTTCATGGAAGCAAATATATTAACATCTTGTGCTTTAAAATAAGCTTATATGCTGTGGCAGTCAGGTGACACAGGGAAGATATCAAATTTGTGATTAGACACAGATGTTCGAAAGGCTCTCTAAATACATACAGGGTGCATTTCTCTGTTTTCCTTCTGTCCTGTGCAAGAGTTCAGCTCCACTTTAAAGCATCTGAATGACATTTATTTATATTTGCTGAAAAATCTATGCATCTCTTTTGAATGCTGAATGTACATATGGTGGTGTGCTCTAACATATTGACAGTATACGGGAACAAAGTCTGAAGAAGGCTTATTAGCAGAAAGATTACTCTTTTTCTTTTAAGCCAATAAATGGTATCATCCTGATTCAAAACTCTCTGCTTTTGCTGATGGCTAAGATGGTAGAATGCTCTAATGCTACAGGAAAGCAGAAGGATGCCAAACCATACACACTAGCATATTTTTTTTTTTTATTTTTTTTTTTTTATAAATTCTTTTTTTTAAATTTTAGTTTAAAACAAAAAGACACATATATTGAACGGAGTACCTGATTTCCAACACACGCAGGTGAGGAACCAGGGAAAGGGAAAGGAAAAAACCAAACATAACACCACAAGGCAGTAAGTACAATAGGTCAACACTTTATCACTTTGCGTAAATTACGTGAAAGCCGCATGGGCGCAAAAACAGGACGTGGAGATCTAGTTGTCAAATATATAAAGCATTATTACCTTATCAGAGAGCGCAATGCCAATTTTTAACTGTTCCAACCTTAGGTACTACACATATAATGAAATAGATGCATGTGGAGGACTCATTAGCCTTAGGACAGAGCTACCTACTGTAGTTATCACATTGCTTATTAATACCTATGGATTTATTTCAAGTCTATGCAGTATCTTTACTTGATGTCCATGGTCCCCAAACCTTGTGAAATTTAGCCGGACAACCCCTAGCAATATATGCAGCTTTGTATAAATGGAGGGAGTTATTAATTAACTTTTTCCAATATTGGAGGGTTGGGGGGGCTGGTTGTTTCCAAAGGAGCACTATCGATTTCCTAAAGTAGTATAACAATAGCCCAATGAGGTGTCTCTGCGCTCTAGACGTAGCCAGTGTGTGTACATTCCCCAGTATACATATTAGGGGTTCAGGGGTGACATTGGTCTTTGTTATATGTCCTGTAAATTTGCATATTTCTTTCCAGGCATCAATAATTATGTGACAATTCCAGAATATATGATTGAAATCAGCGCCGGCGGCACCACAGCGCCAGCATGAGCTCGAGCCAGCCTTGTCAAACTTGCTTAATTTGTAGGGCGTGAGGTATGCTTGGTGAACAATTTTGAATTGGATTAGTTTATCTCTCGATGAGATTAAATATTCAAATGGTTTAATCCAGGCATCTTCCCAATCCTCATCATCTAAGGTAGGTATGATTGGTAGCCAGGGTTGTTTAAAAATCGAAACATGAGGTTCGGTGATCAGGATTATGCTTTGATAAATTGTGGAAAGGGCTTTTGTGAGGGTCTCACTCAGCAAAATATCCTCTATAGCAGTGGAACTAAGTTTGACCGGCTCTCGCCCAAACTGCGCTGCAAATGCGTGCCTCAACTGCAAATATCTGAACAGATAGCCACTGGGCAAAGAAAATTTGGTTTTAAGAGAGTCATAGTCCATTAACCCTCTGTTCAGGACAATATGTTCCAATTTAGTTATACCTTTTTTAATCCATATAATAGGGTCAGGGATCCTAAAGAAGTGAGGTAGTGTGGGATTATTCCACAATGGAAGATTTGAAGAGAAAGTATTCTGCGGGGGGGAGGACCAAGTCTGGGCCACATTCCAAGCACGGAGGACCACCTTCATATTAATAGGAAGGGGGTATGGTGCCTGCAGCCCCCTATAAACAATTTGAGCTAGTGCCTCATATGACCCAAGAAGTGCTGCGTCAAGGACCGTTGAAGCATTTGTTTGGTCTTGCACTAACCACCAGTGAGCCGTAACAAGTTGGCTGGCGATAAAATATTTATATAAGTCCGGAAAGGCCAAGCCCCCCTCCCTCCATGGTCTTTGTAGCTTTTTAAGGCTAAGTTTGGGAGTTTTGTTGTACCAGATGAAGCTTGAGAGGATTGCATTCAGTTGTTTAAAAAACCCTTTATGTAGCCATATTGGGCAGTTCCTAAGTAGGTACAGGTATTTAGGAAGAAGTTTCATTTTAACAAGGTTAATTCTCCCAACCAGGGAAAGTGGAAGAAATTGCCACCCTAAAAGCCTTTTCTTGGTGTATTGTATAAGGGGAGAAATGTTATCTGAGAAGTAATCTGCTGAGTTGTGTGAGATTATTATGCCTAGATATTTAGTTCGTGTAACAACTTCTAACGGGGTTTGTATTAAAGGAGTATAATTCAAAGGGAGCAATTTGGACTTCCCCCAATTCACGTTAAGACCAGTGCACGGGGAAAACTGTTCAAATAGGTCTAGCACTCCTTTAAGGCAGTCCTCCGGATTGTCCAGATAGATCACCAGATCATCGGCGTATAGGGACACCCTCTCCTCCAGCACCCCCACCCCGAAGCCGCGGATTACTGAGTTTTGACGTATAGCGGCAGCAATGGGTTCCATGGCCAAGGCGAAGAGGGCCGGAGAGAGAGGGCATCCCTGTCTAGTGCCCCTTTTCAGTTGGATGGCCCCTGATAGTTCCGAGCCTATTTTAATATTGGAGTATGGGGCTTTGTATATAGTTTTAAGCCAAGAGACCAATTTGGTACCCAACCCAACTTTAGCAAGAACTGCCCATAGGTATTCCCACTCCACCGAATCAAAGGCCCTTTGAATATCTAAAAAGGCGAGTGCGCGGGGGGCATCAACTCCACCGGAGATCTGGATGTGGGTATAAATACGTCTTAGATTAATGTCAGTTGTCTTGTGAGGCATAAAACCTGTCTGGTCAGGGTCGATTAAATCAGCTATATGTTTGTTAATACGGGTGGTTAGAATTTTGGTTAGAATCTTTAAATCGTTGTTAAGGAGAGAAATCGGCCTATATGATCCGCAATCCAAAGGGTCTTTGTCTTGTTTTAAAAGAAGAATAACGTGTGCCTGAGAAAAAGATGCGGGCAGCGCCCCGTTGCTTAAACATTTATTATATGTTAATTTTAAGTGAGGTGCAAGAATTCGCATAAATCTCTTATAAAATTCGATGGGAAGTCCATCAGGGCCAGGTGTTTTTTGAGGGGGAAAGGATAGAATGGAGTCCAGGATTTCCTCCTCTGTTATCTCGCCATCAAGAATGGAGGAAAATTCAACCTCCAATCTTGGTAGCTGTACACTGTTGATCAACGCAGAGAGGTCTGTAGAAGAGCCCACAAATTGGGAGGTGTATAGGTTTTTATAATAATCTTGGAATCTAGAGAGAATATCTCTAGGAGATGAGAGTATCTCTCCTGACTCCGATTTGATTTCAGGAATATTAGAGTGTTCTAGTGGGTCCCGTGCAATACATGCTAGTAATTTGCCGTTTTTATCCCCTTTCTCAAAAGTGGATTGTTGCCATTCAATAAGGGATGTTTTAGTAAGGTCAGTCATATGGAGATTGAGAGCTCGTTTACATTGCATCAATTCTGCGTATGTTGATTCAGAGGGGGTATCTGCAAATTGTTGTGAGGCTGCTTCCTCAAGATGAGTGAGAGAGGTCAGGGTCGTGTCGAACTCCTTCCTACAGGCTTTAATCTGACTTATATACTCTCCCCTAATCGTTGCCTTAAAGGCGTCCCATACATTGGGAGTAGAGGCGGTGTCTATATTAGTATCCCAGTATTGGTTAATAGCAGTTGTAATTTTCCCTGCTATAGTCTCGTCACTAATCCATTTTGGATTCAGTCTCCACAGTGATTTATTGGCGTGGGTAGGTTGAGAGCATGTAATTTCAAGGGGAGCATGGTCCGAAAGACCGCTAGGTAGATATGTAGCAGTAGAAATTGAGGTTAACATGTCTGTATTACCAAATGCTAAGTCGATTCTTGAAGCTGATTTGTGGGTGGAAGAGAAGTGAGAGAATGCAATCTTTTGAGAATTCTTCCACCTCCATACCTCTGTAAGTGCCAAGGAGTCAGCCCAATTGGTTAGGTCAGTGTTAGCAGTACGTGTCCTATTAGTGGAGTCCAGCTGTGAGGCAATGATATCGTTAAAGTCTCCAATAATAAGGAGCTTTGCAGGTAAATATTTCTGTAACTTGAGAGCTAATTCCTCCAGTAGGGCCGTCTGTAAAGGTGGAGGAGCATATATACCCACAATACAGTATAAAGTGCCACAGATTGCTATGTGTAGTATAATGTATCTTCCATCAGAGTCTGGGAATGCATTAACGAATTTGTAGGTAAGGGATTTATTGATAAGAATCGTAACCCCCCGCGCAAAGCTAGAGTAGGTGGAGTGGAAGGCTCGGTGGACCCATGGTTTAACCAATGACTTGGCCAGAGACCCGTCTAAGTGAGTCTCCTGGAGTATCAGTATATGGGGTTTATTTTTGTTAAGGTATTGGAACATGAGTGACCTTTTAAAGGGAGATCTTATGCCTCTGATATTCCACGAGAGTATTTTCAGGGAGGTCTCCATCCCCAGCAGATATGTTTAATAATAAATGCAAAAGATCTTACATCTTGTGTTAAATATGGTACAGCAAATATGGTTGAGCCCTTGCGTTGGTTGAGTGAATTAGAGTGTGACATTGATAAAGTTTGTAGAGTAGAAAGAACATACATTGTGCTTGTGGTATACAACTAAAAACCCCTGCTGTAGTACTAAATTTAAACTTTAACTTTACTACAGCTTAATCCCAACGAAGCCCAAAAACACTTGTGTCCTGGATCTAAAAACCGGAGACCCAGAAAAAAGAATAATGTAGGAAAATGTCCTACCTGGGGGGTGGCGGTGGTAACGGTGAGGTGGGTCCGCTGCCCAGTTGCACCTATCAATGTAGGAGGTTTTATGCTTAAACGGTATATAGAGTAGCATGAAAGGAGCGCGGATGAGCGCACGGGGCAAGGCGCCAACAGATTCAAATTGCAGGCTGTTGAACCGGGTACTCACAGGAGATCTTTAAGAAGTTAGGGCCCTTTTCCACTACACAGCCGAACCGCAAAGCCGCAGATCACTAGTGATTTTAATTGGCTAGGGTTATTGCTTAACATAAAAATCGTGGGAAATATTTCCCACCACAGTGACTTGACTTAGAAATCACAAATTGCGGATCGCGGTCGCATTCTGGAGCGACATCCAAAGTGATAATACAATGGAAATAGAAATCGTAATCACCATCACATAACAGAATTGATGAAAAATCACAACCGTAATCCGTCGCCCGTGCGCCGCAACTGCCAGTGGAAAAGGCCCTTATTGAGCTGGCAATGGGGCATAACATATTAACAGGCAGGGGGCCATTTTGCAACCTTAGATATGGATGACGCATTTGGTTTGAGCTAAAAGATCTAGTTAGTACTATATGCCTAGCATAGAGGGAATTCAACATTTCAATATGAAGTATAATAGTCCTGGACACAAGAGAGCAGCATAGGCCTGCTTTAGAAGCCACAAACCACGTGGATCAAACATAGAGATGATTGAAGCAGGTGTTGGTATGTAGCCATTCCTTGTACACCTGTTCTGTATATTAGTTTGCTTCACATGAAAAGTGCACCTAGGAACGGCTGCTGGTCAATTGCATAGTATTTATAATTGTTGGCCCACACTGCCCTCCAGTGCCCAAAACAAGTAATAGCATTACATTTCTTAGTGTAACAGTTTCAGCGGCTCAAATTCTTTCCGTGCGGGTATATTAAAAGAACATATTGTTCCATGTTGTTACAATTTACCAAGGTTTATACATAAACATGTAAACTGTATAAATGTGCACAGTAAATAAAAACCCTAGTGTATAACCCTTTGTTCAAACCCAGAATATTGATTACATAGCCTGCCTGCTGTCCATGCCTTATCCGGGAGCGCTCACCCCGCCAACCAACTCATTAGTTAGTAAACTAACATTTGTCAGAACGCAAAACTGAAATTTTGAAATTGTATGGAGGAACTATGTGCCTGGAGTCTCCAATCACAAACTGAACAATTTAAAAGAACCGATAGGCATATGAAGTTGCCTATGCAAAACGTACTTAGCTGCTATAACATGAGAAACTGAATGTAGGATTTAGTCCCTCTCCCCCCAAGCCCCACGGGGGCATGAAATGGCATTCCTTGAATTTTAATTATTTAATTGAATTGTAAGCAGGTGCTTGCGATGATCATATTAGCCTAGCCCCGTTATAAAGTGGACGTAGAGTCCCCGACATATCCAGTGCAGTGATATTAAGCTTGCCCCATCTCAAGTATCTCTAAAGCAATCTACATAACTATGTACATTCAAATAAAGGCAGGATGGCATTACATTATATCGATTGTTTGCAGATGAGCTGGTTTGTCCATGCAGTAAGTATTATTTTAGCAGTACATTTGCATAACTGACGGTCATGCCCAAAGCTGCAGCAAGAATAGGATCTTTGTATGAGTATTATAAAGTTTGTTATTGCAAAAAAGGGCGATGGTCCTGAGAACAATATGAAGGGCATTATGTTGACTCCTTGTTCCTCCTAACAGTAAAGCTTGGAGTAGGATGGAGCTGCTACAGTCTCTGGATGTTCAATTTACACCGGCAGCCGAACCAACACACTAAATTAATTGTTCAGTGTAGCACATCAAGGACAAGCACGAGGGGCAGGTGTCTCTCCCTACTATGTCCGTTAATCGGTGTGAGGAGGAGCCACAAGTTCCCGGGCAAAGTGGACAAGAAGAGGGGCGGGCAGTAAACATATAAAGAAATGGGGGAGTCAGCAGGGAGTTCAGCAATAGTGTCCACCATTTTAAAGAGGCAAACAGTTGTAGGGAAAAAAACATTGGCAGTTTGAAAGTACAAAACTCACCCCACATACCTGTCTTCTTCAAAGAATGCAGGTAGCAACTATCGTTTGCCAGGAAACAATAAAGTTATAATTGGTGCAGTACTCACGTTCAGCAACTGATATAAACATTAGCTTGCAAAGGGAAGTACATCCAGGCATAAACATCAAAGAAGGGCGACATTACTTAGCCGGGAGAGAATCAGTCCACTTCGTGGCCTCGGCGGGGGTTTTAAAGATAAGGACCTTGTCCCCATCCTGTACCCGGAGCTTAGCTGGAAACAGCATGGCATATTTCAGCTGTCTTTCCCGAAGCTTAGTCTTCACCTGCTGAAAAGACTGTCTCTGTCGCTGTGTCTCTGCAGTATAATCGGGAAAGATCATGAGCTTGGTATTTTGGTAGGTAAGTTCTCCTGTTTCCCTGGAAGCGTTCAGGATCGCATCTCTATCTTTGAAGTTTAATACTTTGAAGATTACCGGTCTCGGCAAAGCTCCAGGAGGATTCTTTTTAATTGCCATGCGGTGGGCTCTTTCAATCACGAAGAAACGGGAAAATGTAGCTTCTGGCAGGAGCTGCTTAAGAAGATTTTCAAGAAAAGATATCATGTCGGTGCCTTCAGCCTTTTCAGGTATGCCTAGAATTCTGAGGTTGTTCCTTCGGTTCCTGTTTTCGGCATCAATAGCCCGGTTTTCTAGCTGGTTAAGACGCAGCTGCATAGCGGGGATGGCCACGCGGTGTGTCTGCACTGTGTCCTCAAGGTCCGAGGTGCGTTGTTCCAGCTCTGTAGTGCGTCCTCTAATTTTGGCTAGGTCGCTCCTAAGTAGCCCCAGGTTCACCTCCATGTTGTCAATCTTCTTAGTTAGGGTAGCTTGACAGAGTTTGATAGCCTCAAGGAGTTCGGCAGGGCTGGGCATTGAAGTTTCCTCTGCCATGTGTTCTGCCCCGCTATCCGCTTCTTTACTCTGTTTGCCCCGCGTTGTTGGTCTCTGTTGTGCCGAGGTGCTAGGAATTTCTTCCAAATTCTCCACGGTCTCTTCCTTATCTTTACCTTTAGATCCTTTGGGGGGCATATCTGAATATGGGTGGAATCTGCGAGGTTCTCTCTGCAGGCGAGCCGGACCACCTACAATGTCCCAGCACTGCGACGTGGACGTCTGCTTGGAGCCAATTTCGTTTTCGCTCGCCTGCGGGGGGTCACACCACGACTCCAGTGTGTAATCTTATTTAGCAGCAGATCGGCAGTAGTATTTGCGTCTCTGAGTGTGACGGCAATGCAGAATAAAGTGTTATTAGTGGAACTAGGCAGCGGAGCTCCGAGAGATGCGACTTCTCAGCTCACCATCTTGCCACGCCCCCCATACACACTAGCATAGAGGTAGTAACCGCTCAGGTGACAGTGACAGTTTAGCAATGAAAGGGAAGCATACAGCATTTTTATTCCAGGCTGCAGCAGTTCTTATAGATGGTCGGAGCTGACGGACAGAAAATGAGTCAGGAAAGAGTTAACTTAAGCAGAGACGAGATCACTGGCTAGGAAGAAAAAAAAGCAATAAATTACGGCTAGATAAGAAAGTGTAATTTACAACTGCTGGGGTCAGTGTCACAGCTGTAAAAAAGAAGGCAAAGAAACTAGCAGAAATGTTTGTGAATGCCTGCATTAGAACTCAGCGGAACTTAGTTTTATCTGCTTTGTAATGTAAATCCCTGGTATTTCTCACATCCACTTGTACTGTATGTTGATCATATATATAATTGGATCATCAGGTGACAGTTATGATTGATCCTGATTGTTATAACACATCAGGAAGTGAGAGGTGCAGGGATTGGGGAACTCTGGAATTCATTAGTGCAGAGCAGGGCGCTGGCTGGCTGCGCTGCGGGAACAGAGGAGATGATTTACTTTGACATATGACCTCTTCTCTCTCCAAGTCATGCCGCCCTTCTGATCTTATCTGATTTTATCGCCCTAGCCCATGGCCTTTGTGGCCTTTGCAGAAATCCGGGCCTGCCAGCGATGGCTCGTACCATAAAGGGAAAACTTAAAGGGTCTAGTACACAATGCTATTGCATGCAATCCATTTGAAAGTTAATGTTCACTTTCTTCAACTGCATAATCTTGCAACCTAGTTGTTTTTAATGCTTCTAGTGTTCCAGCTTGATGTGAGTGTCATGAGAGCAGGGGGTTAATGATTGTTTTTATGTACAATTTCCACTCCCCCCAGCACCTGCTCTTCCATTTAAAAAAATTGGTCCCTAAGCAGGATGAGCATAGCTACTCCTTTCTTGTATATATTACTTAAATTACCTACTCTTCTTTAGCTCAAATGCATAGGTCCATTTAAATTGAAATTTTCTAGAACAGTGCTGTCTGACTTCATGGACACAGAGGGCCAAGTTTTTTTACTCGGTAGAAGGTCGGCTACAATAAATTGAGTACATGCGGTACTAATTGTGGGATAATATGGATCAAAATAACTGAAATCTTAGTAGTGAGGAGAAGAAAGATGCGTGCACCTTCCGTCCATAAACATCCGTGTTTATTTCAGCAGTGACAATAAAGTTTCACATAGGATCCGTCATATTGTGACGGATCCTATGTGAAACTTTATTGTCACTGCTGAAATAAACACGGATGTTTATGGACGGAAGGTGCACGCATCTTTCTTCTCCTCACTACTAAGATTGACTACGTCTGTTCCTATTATATGGCGGAGCACATGTCCTAGCAGTGATCGACAGCAAGGATCCAGTTGGAAATGGTGAGAGTGGCTTTTGCTTTTTATTCCTTCCACTGTCTAGTTGAATGGGAGTGCCGCGCCTTCTTCTTTTTAGTGCAACAAAATAACTGAAATGACAAGTGGATTAACCACTTGCCGACCGCCTACTTCATATTGGCGGCGGCAAAGTGGCAGCCCCAGGACCACGTAACGCAGATTGGCGTCAGGTCCTGGGGCACTCTCTGGCCGGGGATCGCGCGCTGGGATGCGCGCGCATCCACCGGCAATAGGCTCCGCCCACCCGCGACGTCAACCCGCCGGCCAATCGGAAGCGCCGGCGGGTTGTTAACCCGACGATCCCCGGATAGGAAGCGTATAATACGCTTTGTAATGTTTACAAAGTGTATTATACAGGCTGCCTCCTGCCCTGGTGGTCCCAGTGTCCGAGGGACCACCAGGGCAGGCTGCAGCCACCCTAGTCTGCACCCAAACACACTGATCTGCCCCCCCCTGCCCCCTGATCGCCCACAGTACCCCTCAGACCCCCCCCTGCCCACCCCCCAGACCACCATTTGCACACAATCACCCCCCTAATCACCCATCAATCACTCCCTGTCACTATCTGTCAACGCTATTTTTTTTTTTAGTCCCTAAACTGCCCCCTGCTCCCTTCTGATCACCCCCCCACCCCTCAGATTCTCCCCAGACCCCCCCAGACCCTCCCCCCCCCTGTGTACTGTATGCATCTATCCCCCCTGATCACCTGTCAATCACCCGCCAATCACCCGTCAATCACCCCCTGTCACTGCCACTCATCAATCAGCCCCTAACCTGCCCCTTGCGGGCAATCTGATCACCCACCCACACCAATAGATCGCCCGCAGATCTGACATCAGATCACCTCCCAAATCCATCGTTTACATCTATTCTCTCCTCTAAACACCCACTAATTACCCATCAATCACCCATCAATCACCCCCTATCACCACCTGTCACTGTTACCCATCAGATTAGACCCTTGCGGGCACCCAATCGCCCGCCCACACGCTCAGATTGCCCTCAACCCCCCCCTTATCAATTCGCCAGTGCATTATTTACATCCGTTCTTCCCTGTAATAACCCACTGATCACCTGTCAATCACCCCCTGTCACTGCCACCCATCAATCACCCCCTGTCACTGCCACCCATCAATCAGCCCCTAACCTGCCCCTTGCGGGCAATCTGATCACCCACCCACACCAATAGATCGCCCGCAGATCCGACATCAGATCACCTCCCAAATCCATCGTTTACATCTATTCTCTCCTCTAAACACCCACTAATTACCCATCAATCACCCATCAATCACCCCCTATCACCACCTGTCACTGTTACCCATCAGATTAGACCCTTGCGGGCACCCAATCGCCCGCCCACACGCTCAGATTGCCCTCAAACCCCCCCTTATCGATTCGCCAGTGCATTATTTACATCCGTTCTTCCCTGTAATAACCCACTGATCACCTGTCAATCACCCCCTGTCACGGCCACCCATCAATCACCCCCTGTCACTGCCACCCATCAATCAGCCCCTAACCTGCCCCTTGCGGGCAATCTGATCACCCACCCACACCAATAGATCGCCCGCAGATCCGACATCAGATCACCTCCCAAGTGCAGTGTTTACATCTCTTCTCTCCTCTAAACACCCACTAATTACCCATCAATCACCCCCTATCACCACCTGTCACTGTTACCCATCAGATTAGACCCTAATCTGCCCCTTGCGGGCACCCAATCACCCGCCCACACCTCAGAACGCCCTTAGACCCCAGCCCTGATCACCTCGCTAGTGCATTGCTTGCATCTATTTCCCCCCTCTAATCACACCTTGAGACACCCATAAATCACCTCCTGTCACCCCCTAGCACACCTACCCATCAGATCAGGCCCTAATTTGCCCCGTGTGGGCTCCTGATCACTCGGCCAAACCCTCCGATCCCCCTCAGACCCCCTTCCGATCACCTCCCCAGTGCATCGATTGCATCTATTTTCCCCTCTAACCGCCCCCTGAGACACCCATCAATCACCTCCTGTCACCCCCCTAGCACTCCTATCCATCAGATCAGGCCCAATACATCCTGTCATCTAAGAGGCCACCCTGCTTATGACCGTTTCCACAAAATTTGCCCCCTCATAGACCACCTGTCATCAAAATTTGCAGATGCTTATACCCCTGAACAGTCATTTTGAGAAATTTGGTTTCCAGACTACTCACAGTTTTGGGCCCGTACAATGCCAGGGCAGTATAGGAACCCCACAAGTGACCCCATTTTAGAAAGAAGACACCCCAAGGTATTCTGTTAGGTGTATGATGAGTTCATAGAAGATTTTATTTTTTGTCAAAAGTTAGCGGAAATTGGATTTTTATTGTTTTTTTCACAAAGTGTCATTTTTCACTAACTTGTGACAAAAAATAAAATCTTCTATGAACTCACCATACCCCTAACGGAATACCTTGGGGTGTCGTCTTTCTAAAATGGGGTCACTTGTGGGGTTCCTATACTGCCCTGGCATTTTAGGGGCCCTAAACCGTGGGGAGTAGTCTAGAAAACAAATGCCTCAAAATGACCTGTGAATAGGACTTTGGGCCCCTTAGCGCACCTAGGCTGCAAAAAAGTGTCACACATGTAGTATCGCCATACTCAGAAGAAGTAGTATAATGTGTTTTGTGGTGTATTTTTACACATACCCATGCTGGGTGGGAGAAATCTCTCTGTAAATGGACAATTGTGTGTAAAAAAAATCAGAAATGTGTCATTTACAGAGATATTTCTCCCACCCAGCATGGTTATATGTAAAAATACACCACAAAACACATTATACTACTTCTTCTGAGTACGGCGATACCACATGTGTGACACTTTTTTGCAGCCTAACTGTGCTAAGGGGCCCAAAGTCCAATGAGTACCTTTAGGATTTCACAGGTCATTTTGAGACATTTGGGTTCAAGACTACTCCTCACGGTTTAGGGCCCCTAAAATGCCAGGGCAGTATTGGAACCCCACAAATGACCCCATTCTAGAAAGAAGACACCCCAAGGTATTCCGTTAGGAGTATGGTGAGTTCATAGAAGATTTTATTTTTTGTCACAAGTTAGCGGAAATTGATATGTATTGTTTTTTTTTTTCACAAAGTGTCATTTTCCGCTAACTTGTGACAAAAAAAAAATCTTCTATGAACTCACCATACCCCTAACGGAATACCTTGGGGTGTCTTCTTTCTAAAATGGGGTCACTTGTGGGGTTCCTATACTGCCCTGGCATTTTAGGGGCCCTAAACCGTGAGGAGTAGTCTAGAATCCAAATGCCTCAAAATGACCTGTGAATAGGACGTTAGGCCCCTTAGCGCACCTAGGTTGCAAAAAAGTGTCACACATGTGGTATCGCCGTACTCAGAAGGAGTAGTATAATGTGTTTTGAGGTGTATTTTTATACATACCCATGCTGGGTGGGAGAAATCTCTCTGTAAATGGACAATTGTGTGTAAAAAAAATCAAATAATTGTCATTTACAGAGATATTTCTCCCACCTAGCATCTGTATGTGTAAAAATACACCCCAAAACACATTATACTACTTCTCCTGAGTACGGTGGTACCACATGTGTGGCACTTTTTTGCACCCTAAGTGCGCTAAGGGGCCCAAAGTCCAATGAGTACCTTTAGGATTTCACAGGTCATTTTGCGACATTTGGTTTCAAGACTACTCCTCACGGTTTAGGGCCCCTAAAATGCCAGGGCAGTATAGGAACCCCACAAATGACCCCATTTTAGAAAGAAGACACCCCAAGGTATTCCGTTAGGAGTATGGTGAGTTCATAGAAGATTTTATTTTTGTCACAAGTTAGCGGAAAATGACACTTTGTGAAAAAAAACAATTAAAATCAATTTCCACTAACTTGTGACAAAAAAAAAAAATCTTCTATGAACTCACCATCCTCCTAATGGAATACCTTGGGGTGTCTTCTTTCTAAAATGGGGTAATTTGTGGGATTCCTATACTGTCCTGGCATTTTAGGGGCCCTAAACCGTGAGGAGCAGTCTTGAAACGAAATTTCTCAAAATGACCTGTGAAATCCTAAAGGTACTCATTGGACTTTGGGCCCCTTAGCGCAGTTAGGGTGCAAAAAAGTGCCACACATGTGGTATCACCGTACTCAGGAGAAGTAGTATAATGTGTTTTGGGGTGTATTTTTCCACATACCCATGCTGAGTGGGAGAAATATCTCTATAAATTGACAATTGTGTGTAAAAAAAATAAAACAATTGTCATTTACGGAGATATTTCTCCCACCCAGCATGGTTATATGTAAAAATACACCACAAAACACATTATACTACTTCTTCTGAGTACGGCGATACCACATGTGTGACACTTTTTTGCAGCCTAACTGTGCTAAGGGGCCCAAAGTCCAATGAGTACCTTTAGGATTTCACAGGTCATTTTGAGACATTTGGGTTCAAGACTACTCCTCACGGTTTAGGGCCCCTAAAATGCCAGGGCAGTATTGGAACCCCACAAATGACCCCATTCTAGAAAGAAGACACCCCAAGGTATTCCGTTAGGAGTATAGTGAGTTCATAGAAGATTTTATTTTTTGTCACAAGTTAGCGGAAATTGATATGTATTGTTTTTTTTTTCACAAAGTGTCATTTTCCGCTAACTTGTGACAAAAAAAAAATCTTCTATGAACTCACCATACCCCTAACGGAATACCTTGGGGTGTCTTCTTTCTAAAATGGGGTCACTTGTGGGGTTCCTATACTGCCCTGGCATTTTAGGGGCCCTAAACCGTGAGGAGTAGTCTAGAATCCAAATGCCTCAAAATGACCTGTGAATAGGACGTTAGGCCCCTTAGCGCACCTAGGTTGCAAAAAAGTGTCACACATGTGGTATCGCCGTACTCAGAAGGAGTAGTATAATGTGTTTTGAGGTGTATTTTTATACATACCCATGCTGGGTGGGAGAAATCTCTCTGTAAATGGACAATTGTGTGTAAAAAAAATCAAATAATTGTCATTTACAGAGATATTTCTCCCACCTAGCATCTGTATGTGTAAAAATACACCCCAAAACACATTATACTACTTCTCCTGAGTACGGCGGTACCACATGTGTGGCACTTTTTTGCACCCTAAGTGCGCTAAGGGGCCCAAAGTCCAATGAGTACCTTTAGGATTTCACAGGTCATTTTGCGACATTTGGTTTCAAGACTACTCCTCACGGTTTAGGGCCCCTAAAATGCCAGGGCAGTATAGGAACCCCACAAATGACCCCATTTTAGAAAGAAGACACCCCAAGGTATTCCGTTAGGAGTATGGTGAGTTCATAGAAGATTTTATTTTTGTCACAAGTTAGCGGAAAATGACACTTTGTGAAAAAAAACAATTAAAATCAATTTCCACTAACTTGTGACAAAAAAAAAAAATCTTCTATGAACTCACCATCCTCCTAATGGAATACCTTGGGGTGTCTTCTTTCTAAAATGGGGTAATTTGTGGGATTCCTATACTGTCCTGGCATTTTAGGGGCCCTAAACCGTGAGGAGCAGTCTTGAAACGAAATTTCTCAAAATGACCTGTGAAATCCTAAAGGTACTCATTGGACTTTGGGCCCCTTAGCGCAGTTAGGGTGCAAAAAAGTGCCACACATGTGGTATCACCGTACTCAGGAGAAGTAGTATAATGTGTTTTGGGGTGTATTTTTCCACATACCCATGCTGAGTGGGAGAAATATCTCTATAAATTGACAATTGTGTGTAAAAAAAATAAAACAATTGTCATTTACGGAGATATTTCTCCCACCCAGCATGGGTATGTGTAAAAATACACCCCAAAACACATTATACTACTTCACCTGAGTACGGCAATACCACATGTGTGGCACTTTTTTGCAGCCTAACTGCGCTAAGGGGCCCAAAGTCCAATGAGCATCTTTAGGCTTTACAGGGGTGCTTACAATTAGGCACCCCCCAAAATGCCAGGACAGTGAACACACCCCACAAATGACCCCATTTTGGAAAGTAGACACTTCAAGGTATTCAGAGAGTAGCATAGTGAGTCCGTGGCAGATTTCATTTTTTTTTGTCGCAAGTTAGAAGAAATGGAAACTTTTTTTTTTTTTTTTTTGTTACAAAGTGTCATTTTCCGCTAACTTGTGACAAAAAATAAAATCTTCTATGAACTCACCATGCCTCTCACTGAATACTTTGGGATGTCTTCTTTCCAAAATGGGGTCATTTGGTGGGGATTTGTACTATCCTGGAATTTTAGCCCCTCATGAAACCTGACAGGTGCGCAGAAAAGTCAGAGATGCTTGAAAATGGGAAAATTCACTTTTGGCACCATAGTTTGTAAACGCTATAACTTTTACCCAATCCAATAAATATACACTGAATGTTTTTTTTTTATCAAAGACATGTAGCAGAATAACTTTCGCGCTCAAATGTATAGGAAATTTTACTTTATTTGAAAAATGTCAGCACAGAAAGTTAAAAAAGTCATTTTTTGACAAAATTCATGTCTTTTTTGATGAATATAATAAAAAGTAAAACTCGCAGCAGCAATCAAATAGCACCGAAAGAAAGCTGTATTAGTGACAAGAAAAGGAGGTAAAATTCATTTAGGTGGTAGGTTGTATGACTGAGCAATAAACCGTGAAAGCTGCAGTGGTCCGAATGGAAAAAAAGGCTCTGGTCCTTAAGGGGTTTTATGACTGCAGTCCTTAAGTGGTTAACTCACTATAATTAACTCTGAGATCACTTTGCCCTTTATGATGAACTCTGATAGGGATTAGATTGTAAGTTCCTTTGAGGACTGTTAGTGACATGATGCAATGATTGTATTGTAAGCTCCTCTGAAGACAGTTGGTGACAAGATGGCAAGGATGAAAGTGTAAGCTTCTCTGAGGGCAGTTAGTGACACGATGGCAAGAATTAAATTGTAAGATCCTCTGAAGACGGTGACATTAAGGCAGAGATTAAGATTGTTCTCTATTCTGAGGACAGTTAATGACATAATGGCAGGGATTAGATTGTAAACTCCCCTGAAGACAGTTAGTCTCCATATAATTAGGCAGTGTTTCCCTCCTAAAAAGCACCTGAAAATAAAAATAATTGACTCACCTGTCAGGTGACTCCTCCTCTGTCCTCCAGCATTGCACCCTAGACTTCGTGGCAGCAGCCCTGGCTGCAAACCTTCCGCCCTGTGCAGATGAATAATGATGTCCTGGGTGATGCAGTTGAAGTGTGCATTGCTCCAACTCACAGGGACATGGGGCAACATCACTGCACAGTTGCTCTGAATTCAGGGACACTTGAGGGAGGGTTGCCAAGGAGGAGAAGTAAAAAAGCAAGCAGTGGATTGGTCACAACAAGAGCTCTGGCTAGCAGCTGGACAGCACAGTTTAAGAACACAAAAACTTGTCCAGTCGAAACAAACTTGTTTTGTGCTTTAGTTTTTGATTTAGTAAATAACCTCGTATAGGAATACATTCCTAGATTTAATCACTTTTGTCTTCATTTTGCCTTAGTGACTGTTATTTGCCTGAAAATCCTGTTTTTATCCAGTGCAACGTCCAGATAAGGGAACCAAAAGTGTAAGTTAACTATCTGATAACTGAATCTGACTTTTTTGTTAAATTTAAAAAAATATATTGATGTAAATCATAGTTTCCAACATTTTTGGTTAACTTGTAAAGGTGCTTGGCTACTAGCCTGGAATTAACTGTGCATTTGTGTGTTGCATATCCAGTCCTGTACAGCACATTTTGGCTGTAAATCCTTTTACATTGTAAATTCACAATTTGCTTATTAATAAGCACAAGCAAAGAAATGGATGCCTGGACAGAGTACTGGTCAGGTGGGTAGGACACAAAATGAGTAAGGAAGCACAAAGGGAGAGTGGGTTACACAGATGAGTATGTGATAGAATTGAAAGGGGTGGGTCATACACAATTGAGTGAGGATGTACTTATGTGCATAGGGGTGAGGGAGCTTCTATTGCGATTCTCTACCAGTTTGAGGTAAAGAAACAAGACAGAGATGAGACAGCTTACCCTTTTTTTCACAGAATTGGCTAGATTTATTTGTATATGGTCACTGTAGATCGCAGACAAGTTTGGAGTAATTGGAGTAATTTTTCACAGGCTAACTGACTAGTGCTACAAAATAAATACACAGATCAAGAGATCACTGTGTTATCCAGTTGACTGCAGGTCAGTAAGTGAGGGAGAAGTGTAGAAAATTCAATCACTCTCCTCAAATATTCGAGTATCCCGCAGTCCCATACACAACCAGTTCTTGGAACTTGTAACAATAGAAAATGCACAGTATAACGTGTACAGATTTCATAGATATCAAAATGTATTATATCAAAAGTTAGGAAATAAAAATAGTTAAAAACAGGGAACATGTTGCAGAGCCTGCTTAAAGTACATATCTGGCCAGCCAGTGATTCATTCACACAATTCCAGTCACCTCAATCATTCCTCCTAGTCTTGCTATCTGTTTCAGTAGGTGCAGCTGGCAAATTAATGAAGATGTTAGTTGGTAAGGGTGATATTGGTAACACTGCGACAGTCCCAGTCCATTAGTTAGGTTCAGGCAGCTTCAGTAAGCGTAGTAGCAAGCAGTGCAGTCAGCACAATTCTTTATATTGATAATGCCAGAGTCTATCCATTGCAGGGGCATGTCATGTAAAAGTATCGATATAGATTAGATCTTACCCGCATCTTCGCTGGCAATCTTGCACCATGGTGTCAGCAATCAGGTCAGCCGATGAGGTCGGGGCCCTTTTCTTTGGCAGTTGCTGCGTAATGCAAAAAGCTGGTGGCGTCTTGGACTTGCAGCCGACTGGCGTCCCAGCACGGCTGGCTCTTCTGTCTTGGTAGGTTCCCCCTACATTTGGCCCTAGACTACAATGGACTTATGATGATTAAGTTGCGGATTAAATTGTGAGCTCTTTTGAGAGACAGTTAGTGACACAACTATATACTCTGTAAAGCGCTGTTGAAGATGTAAGCGCTATATAAACACTAAATAATAATAATAATAATCCAGTGACCTCTCTAACAGATGTCTCCTGTGTCTCTCATTGGTGGGTTTGTGATAGATACGTGCCAGAAAGCTGTGATATAATATACCTTTTCAGAACTAGATACCAAGGGAGAGAGCTGGTTAGTGAGATTTTGGAAAAGAGGAGGCTTTGCCACGGTGGTCATGTGACTGCACCTTCCCTAACTAATATATTTACAGCTATTTTGTTTTTATTTTAACAACAGACCAGTAATAGAGTGGCTTGGTTGCCTGGGCTTATGTCACTTGAGCCTGGAGTTCAATGCACAGTCTAACGGATGAATGAATTATAGTGTCCAGAGCTCCTAGGCTTTTCAATTACAGCATTATTTCTATTACTGCAGTGTTTTATTTCCTACAAGAGTACTTTTATATTTCTGCCAACAGAAGAGTTATTTTACTCACACTTAATGTAATACTTTACAGTGCAAAGAAAATGGAGCTACAGAAGGCTGAATACTACCAAGATTTTAACTCATCAGTTATGGAGTCCTCTGGAGCCCATGTTGTTTCAACAGAGTCTGGAGTCTACTTTGAAATGAATGAGTGGGCAGAGGTACAATTGTTATTTCCATTCTCTCTTTTAATCAACTGCTTTAGTCAAGTGCTTACTATTGTTTATAAATAAAGGAAATTTTCACAGGCCCATTCAGGTTTGGAAACCATTGCTTAATTAGCTGCCAACTGATTAATCAGTCAAGCTGACAGGAATCACTGCTTAGTTTTCCATATCTGATTAGTTCTATACAAAGTTCCTGTTTCGCCCACCGGAGAACCCTAATGCTGTGAATACACGGTTCGGTTTTGAGCCATTTAGATGGCTTGATAGATAATTTCCGACATGTCCGATCTCCCGCCTGATCGTTTCACCGCTCGATTTCTGATAGAAGCGAATGGAAAAAGATAAGAAAAATGAGTGGAAGATAAGAGAATCGACTGCAGGATCGAGCGGCAAAAACAATTGAGCAGAGAATCGAGTGCCAGAAATGAACTGTGTATTCCCAGCATAAAGCCTCGTAAACACGTATGAGGCGTGTCGCCCATCAGAGATCGGTACCCAAATCCTCAAGCGACATGAATGGGTGAAGCTGACAGAGGTGTTGTTAGACTGCAGGCTTACGTGTTCTGTTACTATGCAGGGGAAGAGTGGTGGGGGGCACGATGTCATGGGTAAGTCAAGAGAACAATACTCTCAGCCAGCAGTCAGCCAAAGTCATCGGCCAGGCGGATCACTGGTCGAGCGGCCAAGAGGGATCGGGGGCCGCTGTACACATCAGCTGAGTTTTATCTAGCATGTGTATGGGGCTTTAGCGTAGAGCAAGTGTGACTGCCTAGTCGAATATCACATCACAGCGGACACAAGCTGATTTATTTCACATTAGCTTATCAAGAAGCTTATACTGTACCTGGATAAAGACAAGCTCTGCCATTGAGTGCTTACACAAGACCGAAACAATTTGTGCTGGAAGTTGATGTTTATTCAGTTATTTGCTATGAATAATGCCTTTTACTTGTGATCTTTACAGAGCTCTTTGCGCTTGATAAGTAATGCCAATCAAGCAGTGACCGCATTCAGGATGTTTAATTTCCAGAGTTCAAACCACATCCATTCTCCTGCAGCCACATACTTTGTGACCTCACCATACTCCAGACTTGGATGGTAAGTGACATTGCCAGATCAGCAGGAATTCTTCTTCTTACTTAAACACTGCAAATGTTAGTAAAATCAACATCTGAAAAAAGAGCTAATTGAGAAGAGCAGATGTTGGGGAGTTCTTTAGGAAGGGTGAATTCCTTAGCAAATAGTAATGTTCTTTGTCAATAATATGACTTTTTCTCTACTAAAATGATAGAAAATCAAGGCTGAATGAATTGGAGAACCTGTTTTTATGGACACATTTTTTTCTTGTTCTCCACATTTATAGCATAAATACTGATTTCAATAATGGCCATGCACTGCAGAGATAGAACATGTCATGCACTGCACTCTCAGTCTCATGTCACACTGAACTGCCCTCAGTCGATCAGTGAGGACCATGAATGTGGGAGGGGAGATGCTAAGCTTCCATCTCCTAGACCTAGACAATGTACCAGATAGAGCCAGGATGACTGAGATAAGATTTATTACAGCAGAAACATTTATGATTATATTGGAATGCTTGAAATGCAGGGTCAGGTTGTAGACTGCATAATAAACACAGAGAATTTGATTTTATGGCTGACAATCCCATTTTAACACCCTTCAGCTATATGGAAAGGATGACTGGTTCAGTTTACAGGTAGGGTAGGGTTTTTTTTCTTGTTTTTTTTACTGAATTTGAATCCAACATAAATTTATTGTCTCTAAATACAGTAATCTGTTGCTTTTGTGCAGGTCACTTACTACAGCAGATATGAATATGGATGGCTGGGATGATTTGGTCATAGGAGCTCCAGGCTCCAGCTCATTTGGCCATGTCCAAGTAGGCTGTGTTTACATAGTTTATGGCAATGAATCTGGAATACCTACTGTCAATATGGATCTAGACAAGCATGCTGACATCTTACTGAAAGGCTCGGAGGTAACTGAAATGTTATATATGATATCTATAATGGTATTATGACAGAAGATTAATCATTAAAAGGCACATGCATGAAATACACCGTTTTTGTCATAACACTGTCATCACCAAGTGTTTTCAAAAAGATTTTTTTACAGACATAAGGCAACATAATGTATACAAATATATTTCTTCTATGCACACTACAGTTCTTAAAGTGAACCCGAGGTGAAAATAAACTAATGAAATAAACAAATGACTCTGTGCTTCTACTCCTAAAATGACTTTTTTTTTAGACATCTCATGGTTTTATTTTATGTATAAAACATTTACAAAGAAGATTTAATGTTTTATTGTATCTGTTCAACTGCAGTGTCTAAAGCATCTCAGAGGGAAAATACATGAACCTTGACCTTTTTATCTATCCCTTGCAGTCAGAAGCCCAGTTGTCTGCTGAGGACATTTTTTATAGCTGTAATTTATTATCAGTGAGGGATGCTATAGCCCGACTTGGTCCGTTTGGAGAAAAACTGTCAGTTTCGTAGCTCGATATTAACTCTTTCAGGCAGGAAAAAAAGGAGCACAGCATAGGTGTCTGTGTTCTTGCCAGTGCCACTGCATATACACGTCTTTTTCAATCGGAAATAGGATCTGAAGTGAAAATTGCAAGGTGTGTACTAGCCTTTACATTTTTACACATGGATTACTTTGTCCTTAGTTTATGAAACAGAGAGTGCTTCCATCAGACTAGGTGATCTTCTCTCCTTCACCAGAACTAGAAACGTGTCATCCTTGATCACTCTTAAAGTAGCCACGGCGATTTGATATAAATGATCGCTTGTACAGGGATATTAAAGGCTCCTTTTCTTTTTATTAATTCGATAAATCTGATCGAAATTCTTGTTTTTTTCAATATAAGTCGATCGGGATTCGGGAGTGGTGGATTTTTCTGATCAATTTCTATTGCATGGTGTATGGTAGATTGTCAATTTCTTAATATTTAGATGCAAGCAATTTTTTCATAGTTTGCAATCATTTCTTTTGCATAATTGGGGTAAAATTGAACACAGGTGTGTGGTACTTGGTCAGATTTTTCAAATGTTACAATCAGTCAGAAAAAGTGATAGTAATTCTTGAATTTAAAGGATTTTTTTTTAATTGTATGGTGGGTTTCCACCTTTAAAGTAATATCGTAAAATTAGACCCTTGCTTTGTCTATCTTAACATCTCACCATATACCAATATGACAAACACAAAGCTGTAGTAGTAAAGCACATACTAGTTACTGTAATAGCTGCAGATGATGAGTTTGTTCATTAATCAGACCTGCTTTTCTATGATTTGCTCAGGAGGAGCAGCCATAGGCAGCACATATATTTTTAAAAGTGTCCACATAGAGAGGCACCAGGACCTTCTAAACTAACTTTGTTCACAGAAACATTTGGGGCTTTTCTGAATTTGCTTTGGAATTGTGTTGTGTATTTAGTTTTCCTGTCTGAAGCCTCAAATCCTGAGAACGTTTATGGTTTTTCCATATAGAAATCTTTAAAATGTAGCTAATGTCAATGGCTAATTCCTCTGTATTTTCTGGACAGTCACAAAATGTGCACTGCTAGTGAAACTGAATACAAGTTTTAGAACGTCTACTTTAGAGGCATTAACGCAATATTTTAATTTACCCTACAGTCCTCTGGTAGGTTTGGATCTTCAGTAGCAGTGCTGGACTTTAATGCTGATGGCCAACTAGACCTGGCGGTGGGAGCACCATCAGTAGGAGGATCCCAGCTTACATATACAGTAAGATATCTTTGTATAAAATATACATTCTTATCTTGTTATGTATTTAATATGGTGCTGATAGATATACCATGCTATATCGGTGTAATTTGCTGCTGTAGCAGCTATCACAGAGGATCCAAATACACCAACAGAAAGTTTCACTTTTGACTTGAATAGTGTGGACCTGCAGAGAGAAGAAGACTGGGCCCAGCAAAAGACAGAACCCAAGTTAATATAAAAACAGCAAAAGACGGAACCCAAGTTAATATAAAAACAGCGCAATTTGGTCGCCAGCAACAGCTGGAAGATTAATTTCATCTTACCCCTACTTTACCATGCCTTGAAGGGGGAATAGTAATTAACGCTGCAAGAAAAATTTGCCACAGCAGGGTGAGACATTTTTCGCCCAAATTTCCATGGCGCCCTTTTTACATGTATACATCTTGTAGCCGCTTGGTAATATTACACTCAGTTTGCAGATCAATGCTGTTACATACAGTATTAGGCTTTCCAAAAGATAGAGGCTGAAAACTCCATCAACAAGAGAAACAGATGGTAATTCTAATGTAAGTCAATGGAGGCGTTTTTAATAAAAATGAAAATGACTTGCAAAACACGCTTTGGTATGTCAGGGCCCTCAATGGGAGCATTTAAACAAAAAGCTCATAAAGCGCTGATGGTCACAAAAGCGCTCAAAACCCACTCACAGAGTGTCTACAGCTTGAAGTCTGGGACCCACTAGCTATGCTTTTCTGAGCACTTGTGATTTGAAAAGCTCTTGCTAATGCAATGCTATAGGGGATTTTTATAAAATCACATCACTCAAGTGGGATCACACCCATAGCATTACATTAGCAAGAGCTTTTCAAATCACATGCACTTACAGAAGGCTTAGAAAAGTGCTGCTAGTGGGTTCCAGGCCTTAGAGTGTAGAAAATAACATTTACACATAAATGTGCACACAGTAAAGTCACTGATCTTCAGCAGAAATGTCTGGTGGGTGCAGGAAAAGATGGAAAATTGAATAATAAACACATATATAAATAGAACAGTAGTGTATAGTACCGTTAGGTTGTATAACATTTGATAAAATCCTTCTTGATTTTTAGGGGTCTGTTTATGTTTATTTTGGAGAAAAAGGAGACGGGTTGTCTTCTCAACCAAATGTCACCATAAAATGCAGAGTAAGTATTATTTGTAACTATGTCCCACAACAAATACTATTTACACCTTGTACCTGTGTTATTATTTTGCCAATACTTTATCATTTGCAGGAAACATATTGTAACTTTGGATGGACTCTGCTGGCTGCTGATGTGAATAAGGATTTGAAGGATGATCTTGTAATCGGTTCACCATATGCACCAGGAGGAGGGAAGCAGAGAGGCTTGGTGGCTGCATTTTCCTCAGGCCATAGAAGCTCCAGAAAAGGTGATAGGATTTTTTATGTCTGGCAGAATACCCTAAACCCAGAACCAAAGAGACCAAAAAGCCTCTTTTACTAAAAAGACAAGACACAAAACATGTACAGACAAACAGAGGTGCTAAAAGGATAAAAGTCAACAAAAAGTTTAAAAATCGGGGAGGCCGAGGTGGATTCCCCTCCTCCAGATAGACACAGCAAACTGTTGATAGAGTTCAACCAAATACAATATCGCCCCCTATGCTGCTATTGCGGCAAGGAAGGCTGCAATAGCAGCATAGGAGGAGATATTGTGGCTGGGAACGCAAAGAATCACTCGCGTTCCCAGTCTGACTGCCGGTGACGGCGAAACCAGAAGTAGCCGCCGGTGGGGACAGGAGAATCAGAGCAACTCTACGTGGGCACCGATCAGCTGCAGGGGGCTAAGGGAAGCCCCAGGTGAGTAAAACTAATTTTTTTTTTTAGGCTTAAGTGTCACTCTAAAACGTAGTGCTGAATATAATTTTGCCTTCTTAAAATAGAAGGTATTTGTGATAATTCAGCTTTAAGTGAGCAACTGTTGTTTCCCATGATGCATCACTCACGAATATGCAAATCATCTCTTTATGCCCCTGAAAACCAGGCATACATCCAGAACCAATGCTGATGTTATATAGTGAGCCTATAGCTAATACATTTTTCCAGTCCAATCAATCTAACATGCATATTGCCTATGAATTTGTGTAATAAACTTTTGTTTTGAACGCTCATATTTATACATATTGACATAGGCTTGGTTCACCACCTCACTAGGAATGCTCCAATTGGTCAGTGTGCCTTCTGTTCTAATCACTTCACTGAAACTGTTCTCACTAAAATGACTAATGACCAACCTACTGAAAAATGTAATTGTCACTTCTCTATACTCGTGTTGACCTGTCTTCACCATGTCACACTGTTGATCACACTCTGCTACTTCAAATTGTATCTTCTTTAGGTCTTGCAACCTACGGTATTAGGAACCCTGCAAAATCACGCTAGACATTCTGTCAGCATGGTGTGTCAAAACTATTTTGAATTTCTATTGCCCACCAGCAGTGGTCCTGTGCAGCCTCTCACAGGAGCAGTAGGTTTCAACAAGAAGCCAGCACTGAGGCCACCCCCCCCTTGTTTATGGAAAAGATTAACAGCCCACAGCCTGTCAGGAAGCTTTCAAATTTAAAGGTTCCATATGCAGTGGTCACTCTATAAATCGTAGTATTAAATATAGTTAATTAATTTTTGACATGCACATCATGTGCATATGTGTCAGTGTGGCTTAGAAAATAAGGATTTGTAAAGAATAAGGGTAGTGGGCCTTTATATCTGATCACTATAAAGGAGGATAAGGTGGTGCATTGAGTACTACTACCTGTTCAATATCCATTCATGAAGTAATTCATTGTTTTCTGCATCAGGACACTATTGATCTGTGTATGGCTAGATTTACTTTTCTTCTATGTCAGTGGAAATTTGCTCAAACTGACCAAAATAGGACAATCTGTAGGTTTACTAAAGGTAGCCATACACTGGTCGATTTGCCATCAGATTCGACCAACAGATAGATCCCTCTCTGATCGAATCTGATTAGAGAGGGATCGTATGGCTGCCTTTACTGCAAACAGATTGTGAATCGATTTCAGCATGAAACCGATCACAATCTGTGGAGCTGCCGCCGCCGCCTGCCCGCCAGCTATCCATTACCTGATCTGGCCCAGGCGACTCCCCCGGTCTCCGCTGTCTTCTTCTCCGCGCTGGTCTCCGGTCCGGCTGGCTTGCTTCACTGAACTTACTGTCCAGGGGAGGGCGCTCTACTGTTTAAACCTCCTGCCGGGACAGAAAGTTCAGTGAAGCTGCAGCCCTGGAGCCCGGAGCGGAGAAGAAGACAGCGGAGACCGGGGGAGTCGCGCTGGCCAGAACAGGTAATGTATCTCCGCTGTATTGCGTCGGTCGTCGGGCATTTGAATGCCGCTATCGACGCACTCCCGATCCGCCGGCGATTGAGAAAAATCTTCAGCACGGACGGATTGACGGGAATCGACGTAAACGATTGATTTCGAACGGAAATCGATCGTTCTGTCAGCAATTGCGCAATGATTTCACAGCAGATTCGATCACAGTGATCGAATCTGCTGTATATCGGCGGGAAAATCGTTAGGTGTATGGGCCCCTTAAGAAAAAAGCTACAAAATTTCAGTAAGGGTCGGTACACAATTGCTCTAAAAATGTATCCGTGGCTCCGTTTTTCAGCCAGGATCAAAATCAGAGCCACGGATAGCAATGTTAAAAATAGCAGCCGTCTTTACCCAACCAAAAAACGGATCCATCTGTGTTCACGGGGATCAGTTTTAAAAACCTGAATGGACAGTCCGGATTTTCCCGGACTGCACATGGATCCGGATACACGGAGGGGTAGTGGCAGGCAATAGAAAAACGAATCCCCCCTCTATACAGGCAATTTTGGACACAGAAACTGATCCGTTTCTGTGTCACAGCCTGTGGATGGGGAGGGGGCCGCCATGCTGGAAGAGTAAGCAGCCAGGAAGGGGGTGACAGCGGTTGGTCCCCCGTCCCCGCTCCCCCTCCAGCTATTTGTGCAAAATTAGTTAAAATGTAAAGTATGCAGCGAGCGGGGAGCTTGCCTTCTCTCCACTTCCTCCGCTTGCCATGTCACTTCTTGCAATGCCGCCCTTCAAAGTATAGAGGGCGACATTGCAGGAAGTCAAGCAGCGAGCGGTGGAATGCAAGAGATGAAGGTATGCATCCCCGCTCTCCGCATACTTTACATTTTAACTAATTTTGCACAAATAGCTGGAGGGGAGCAGGAATGGGGGACCCTCCAGCTCCAAACCTACATAAAAAGTTAAAAACGGAGGAAAAATAAATAAATAAATTACTAACCATATCCGTTTAATGGTGGCCATACATGGTACAATTTTTTCATACAATCTTACCATTTCTATGTAGTATAAGGGTAAATTAAGTAAATATACTGAAAGGATAATTTAGGCAGTTCCCTTATACTACATAGAATTGGTAAGATTGGATGAAAAAATTGTACCATGTATGGCCACCTTAAAACAGATCCGATCTGTCATGGACTAGTGTGGACCTAGCCTTACTGAAGTCATAGTTGGTGATTGTTCAGAACATGTTACTCAGCTACCTGCCAAGGAGCATGTCCTGTTCCAAGGAGAAAGGAGGAGGAAGAACAGTTGGCAGGTCTCCTAGGCCAAGGCTTCCCAACACACCAACAGTACATGTTTTGCAAAAAGCCCCAAACGTTCACAGGTGAGGTAATTAGTGTCTCAGCAGAGCTGATTTAACTACCTCTGTGGTTTTCCACAAAACATGCACTGTTGGTGGTGCTTTAGGACAGGGTTGGGAAGCCCTGTCCTTGGCATTACAATATCATAGCAATAATAAAGGTTGATGGTTGCACACCAGCATGTAACTTTTGGCTTGGAATTTCTACGTGCACCCTACAGCCGAATATTCATACTGCACGTTCAAAACAAAATAATGGAGATGTATGCAGCAGTGCCAGAAGCTCTCCTGTTTTATATTGACAAATTAGTTCCTTAACCCATGTGACCGCCCGATAAGTGGAGCACATGGTGATCAGCCTGGAGATTTTACACTCTGTGGTGATTATGCAGGATTCTTACAATGTATGACTCTTCATGTTGTGTCTAACCTTTGTGGTCTCATTTCGAAAAGAGATAATTTGCCCTTTTCTCTCTAGAGATTTTGTATGTTGAAGAAGCAGAGTGGAGCGTCACTGGGGAACATGACTATGCTTGGTTGGGATATTCTCTTCATAGGCACAAAAGCAAGAGAAGAACATTGTTGGTGATTGGAAGCCCTACCTGGAGCCCTTGTAAAAGGTATATCAGCAGTTTGGCTTTGAAATCAACAATACATAATTTGGAATAATTATGTAAAAGCCTCTATCCTTGTCCAAGCTTTTGATCAAGCGCTCTGGCAAAACAAACGGAATACTTAGCAAAGAGCTGATCAGCATCTTTGCTTAAAGCGGGCCTGAACTCAGAACTTCCTCTCTGCTCTAAAAGATACAGAACAGCATAATAACCTTTACAGAAAAACATTTCTTTGTTACAGCTGATACAAATCCTGCAATAAATCTGCAGTGTCTCTACTTCCTGCTTTCATGGAAGCAGACATATTATTAACATACTGTGTTTACCAATTAGCTCTCTGCCGTGGCAGTCAGCTGACGCAGCTAAGGGATCAAATTACAACTTGTGCTTAGTCACAGAGCAGGGACAATTAGACAGGCTAAAGTCTCTAAATGCATACAGGGTGCATTTCTATATGTTTTCTTTCTGTCCTATGCAATAGTTGAGGTGCACTTTAAGAGAAAAATATCACCTAAAAGTATCATGAATGATCTTTTTAAATTGAAGAGTGTGTTTGTAGACTGAATGTTACACATTCTTTATGAAAACATATCTCCTCCTTAGGGAATCCGGTTAATTCCTATATCCCTTGTCATATATCATCTTTTCATATTTTATATTTATTGTTGATATTACTATGTCCACTCTGATTATTTAATCTATCCCTCCAACTACTTATTGGTCTCTTCTAACCGGTTCCTCCTACTTACAGTCTATGTATATGATTCACTAACTTATTATTTAGAAACATTTTTGGGTTTATTTAAAGTCAATGGGAATCGATTAAAAAAAAATCAGCCAGATACTTAACTAAGGAGAGGGAAGGCTCTGGGTCCGATAGAACCTTCCCGCTCCTCTCCCTGTCCCCGTTCCAGCGCTGGCTCCCCAGTGGCAGTATTCAACCAATTCGGCCAAATACTACTGTTTCTGCCGCCAAAGGAGGCTTTGGAAGTCTGGCCACTCCATACTGCATACGCATGAGTACCCTCTCTAGCACACTCACGCGTGCGCAATATGAAGCCGTCTGTCTTCAGGTGCAAAGATCCACAACCCTGTCCTCAAGGCCCACCAACAGTACGTTTTGCAGGAAACCACACATAAGCAAAAGTGGGGTAATTAGTGTTGCAGCAGAGCTGATTAACTATCTCTGTGGCTTTATACAAAAACAAGCAGTGTTGGTGGGCCTTGAGGACAGGGTTGGGGAGCACTGTGAGGACTGAGGACTCAGCTCCCAAACACTTCTGAAGACCCCACGGCGGGGGATTCAAACAGGGGAGCCAACGCTTAACGGAGGGGATCGGTAGAGGAGCGGGAAAGCTCTATAGGACCCAGAGTCTTCCCTCTCCTTAAGTAAGTATCTGGCTGTTTTTTTGTTGTTGTTTTTTATCGATTCCCATTAACTTTAGCATATATTGAGATAACTATGGCCTATTGTTCACAAGTTTGTTATGTTTTTGAGTTATCCTCTGTTCTATCTCAAAGAAGATATGAGGCTTTTGCTAGGCCTCCCTGACTTAATCTACCATTAATATCCAGGATGCACATCTTTATTCTGAGCAAACATTCATTTTTATTACACAAAACTCTAGCTATTAGTCAATTGTACCCAGTCACTATAGGTTGCATCTAACCCAGTTTATAAATGTTTCTGTTTGACAGTGATGATTGCGATCACTTACAGAGTACTGGGAAAGCTTATGGATTCTATCCACCAAGAAAAAATGCCTCCTTTGTTATGCATGGCATTGAAGTAAGTTCCTCTGTAGTATCTATTAATCTATCCTGATGTTCACACGTTAGTAAAATAAGCCAGCTTTTTCTTCTCCCCTGTCTGCACATCCACCTAGAATTTCACTTCTATTCTATCTCAGTAGTAGTTTTCCTGTTGTTAAAACCTTTAGCTACTAAGCCTCACTTGAAAAAAGTACATCTTGTGCCTAATGGGTACATAATTGTTAGTCAGTTGTATCAATACTATAATTAAAGTGAGTGGGATATGGATGCTGCCACATTTATTTCCTTTTCAACAATACCCGTTGTCGGCTTTCCTGCTGATCTTTCATGCATCAGTAGTGTCTGAATCATCCTCATAAAACAAATATGCAGCAAATGCTGTCAGACTGCAGTCAGAAACATCTGATCTGTATGCCTAATCTAGATCTATGGCTAAAAGAATTAGAGACAGAGGATAGCAGGACAGCCAGGCATCTGTATTGTTTAAACGAAAAGAAAAATGGCAGCCTCCATATCCCTGTCACTTCAGGTAGCGTACAATTGTACAGAGGCGCCAGAAGGATAAAAATGACTAAAACGTTTAAAATGAAGAAGGTAGTGGTTGACTTACCCCTTCGAAGTAGACACAAGATGCTGTTTATTTTTTCAACAAAAATTAGTTTATTTATATACTCCAGGCAGGTGCACCACGTTTTGCAGGTATATCCCACTTCCTCAGGCTATAAAAGGAGCATATGACTGTATGACAGAGAGAACTTAGGCTCAGTAAAGTTCATGGCAAAATATAGCTATAACTATGTTATATCAGGACAATGGTCACTTGGTAAAAATATGTGCAAAAATATTGGTGCTGTTACACATAGGCTATATGTTAAAATATGTGCAAGTTATGGTAAGATTCAAATAATATAGGCTATATGTTAAAATATGTGCAAGTTATGGTAAGATACAAATAAGAATAAGAGCAGGGTATGGTAGGATAAACAAAAATGTGCAGGGTAAGGAAGGATAATGAGTGGGGTGGAAGGTGCTATGGGGAGGGCGGGCCGGTGCAATATTAAGGCACAGAGGATTAAGGACCAAAATGGGCCTACATAACAATAACATGTGAAGTAGTGAAGCCAGTATAGTGAAGTGGCAGGAGATGTAAAACAAACATAAAGCATTTTACAACAGTGAAATTTAAAATTACCGTATATACCCACATATAAGCCGACCCACATATAAGCCGACTACCCAGCTTTTACGTTAGAAATCAAGAAAAAGTCATTGACTCGCATTTAAGCCCCCCCAGTATAAATATTGTGATGTGCTCCCAGCAATGAGGTGGCCTCCCTCTCCATAACCAAATGTGCACCCAGGTGTTAGGCAGCCCCCTTCCCACAGCCAAATGTGCACTCAGGTGTTAGACAGCCCCCTCCCCACAGCCAAATGTGCACCCAGTAGGCATATATTTACAATCAGATTTTAGTACCTGTGATTTCGGGAACTCTGGATCAATTGAAGAACCTGCCGTCCTGGATGGCAGGAGAGTGCCTGCAGCAGAATGTGGGGCAGAGCGGAGTGTCCGATATTAGTGGAAGGCAGGATCGGAGGGCAGGATCGGATGCCAGCAACACGAGACAGGTGCTCCTCCACTTTCACTCGCGTGTCCTGCTTTCCCTGCACGTCGGTGGCCAGAATGTGTTATGGATCGGGGCACCGGTGCTGGCAGTGACGTGTCTGGAGTCACATAGCCCGCACTGAATCACCAGCACAATGATTGGGGATCCCCCAGACATGTCACTGGCAGCATTGGTTGCCCAGATTCATAACACATTCTGTCTACCACCAGGGAAAGCGGGACACGCTTGTGGCTGAAAGTGGAGGAGCACCTGTCAAGCTTTGCTGGCATCCGATCCTGCCCTACAATCCCACCTTCCACTAATACCGGATACCCCACTCTGCCTCACATTCTCCTGCAGGCACTCTCCTGCCATCCAGGACGCGAGGACTGCATCCCGCATCATCACTGAAAGTGGAGGAGCTCCTGTCCTACACAGAAATGGCCACTCAAAGTAGGTGACTCGCATATAAGCAGAGGGGTGGACTTTTGAGCACATTTTTTGTGCTAAACAATTCAGCTTATATGCGAGTATATATGGTAATTAGGGACTCACCTCATGCAGATCTATTCCAAAGCTTAGCACCTCTGTGAATGGGACTGCACAGTGGGTGCTTTTTATATGTTAATGTGTTGATAATTGGTAAGTAATTAACCCATTCAGGTTCCGTCGTTTTCACGTGAGAAATGTTCACCTCCCATTCATTAGCCTATAACTTTATCACTACTTATCACAATGCACTGATCTATATCTTGTTTTTTCGCCACCAATTAGGCTTTCTTTGGGGGGTACATTTTGCTAAGAGCCACTTTACTGTAAATGCATTTTAACAGGAAGAATAAGAAAAAAATGGAAAAATTCATTATTTCTCAGTTTTTAGCCATTATAGGTTTAAAATAATACATGCCTCCATAATTAAAACTCACGTATTGTATTTGCCCATATGTCCCGGTTATTACACCGTTAAAATTATGTCCCTATCACAATGTATGGCGACAATATTTTATTTGGAAATAAAGGTGCATTTTTTCCATTTTGCATCTATCACTATTTACAAGTTTAAAATAAAAAAAATATAGAAATATTTCATCTTTACATTGCTATTTAAAAAGTTTAGACCCTTAGGTAAATATTTACATGTTTTTTTTTTTTTTATTGTAATGGTTTTTTTTTTTTATAGTAAACATTTTATTTGGGTAGTTTTGAGAGGGTGGGAGGTAAACAATAGATTTATAATGTAAATGTGTGTTAATTTTTTTTTATTTTTTTTTTACAGGTGTAGTATTACTTTTTGGCCACAAGATGGCGGCCATGAGTTTGTTTACATGACGTCACTCTAAGCGTAACAGACGCTTAGAGTGAGTCATCGGAGAGGGAATGGCCAGAAAAGGCGCAGCTTCCGAGAGAAGCTGTCACTTTTTCAGCGGGGGAGAGGAATCAATGATCGGGCACCATAGCCTGATACATTGATTCCGTGGCTACCGAATCCGCGGCCGGGAGTGCGCGTGCACGCGCGATCGGCCGCGGGAGCGCGCATAGTTCCTGGACGTAGAAACTACGTCCAGGAACCAAAATAGGTTAACCAATTGGGTAGCATTATAGGACCTATTTGTCATCATAAAGCGCACAGGTTGAATTGAAATGAGCGCCACGGGTGTTCTGATGGTGTGCGCGATACTCTGTAAACCCCCCCAGGACTTGACGCCTTTTGGCGTTAGGCGGTCCTGGGGCTGCCACCTTCCCGACGCCTATCGGCATTAGGCGTTCGGGAAGGGGTTAAAAAAGGGGAAGTTTTTTTTTTTTTTTTTCTAAACTCAGAAAACCTGATTCAGTTATCACCCAACCAGTATGTTTCTGCCAGTTTGTCAGCAGACCATAAAGGGTTCTAAGGGTAGGTTTTATGAGGGGTGGGATGTAGTCGCAATCAGTTTCCTAATATTTCTGGATGTTAAAGGGGAACTGAAGAGAGAGGTATATGGAGGCTGTCATGTTTATTTCCTTTTAATCAATACCAGTTGCCTGGCAGCCCTGCTGGTCTATTTCTCTGCAGTAGTATCTGATTAAAACCAGAAACAAGCATGCAGCTAGTCTTGTCAGATCAGACTTATAAGTCTGAACCACTGAAACACCTGATCTGCTGCATGCTTGTTCAGGGGCTATGGTTAATAGTATTAGAGGCAGAGGATCAGCAGGGCTGCCAGGCAACTGGTATTGTCTAAAAGGAAATAAACATGATAGCCTCCATATACCTCTCTCTTCAGTTCCCCTTTAAGTAAAAACTGAGTCAAAGATGAGTTCTTCTCTCTCTAGTAATGGCCATATTTTATATCTTGTTTTGGGAGAGGTTTCCACTTTCCAGTCTATAACCCTTGCCATTTGTATGCTCTTATAATAAATCAAGATGTCTGGGGCTGACATCCCACCCCTTCTTAAAAAGGGTTTTTATTCACATCAATGCAAATCTTTTTTTTTAGTGGCGCCAGGTGTATAGAAAGGGTGCCGCATTAATATAAAACAATTATATTGTTTGTAAAAGGGCACCGCAAAAATATAAAACCACTATATCGCTTGTTATCGTTAACTTTTATTTTCATCTCAAATTTATTGATTACAATAACCCAATAATTAACAAATGTTTCTAAACTATATAATTGTTTCTAAGACTGTTCCCTGTGCTTTCTCAGAAAAAAATTATTTACATTACAACTTTTTGCACCACAACGAGCAGCTTACTCGATTCTCACTCATGCTACAAATTATCGTTTTTCAATATACTTACTTAAAGCGGAACTGTAAATTCCTGTAAAAAAGAGTTTCACTTACCTGGGGCTTCCCCAAGCCTCCAGCAGCCGTCCTGCCCCGCGCCGGTCCTTCACAAGCCTCCGTTCTCCTGCGCCAGTTACTTTCATCACCGCTGTCGACGGCAACTCCACCTGCGTGCTCCAGGCTGTGCGAAACTGTCTTTGTGTTCCCGCCTGCTACAGCATCCTGCGCTATTAGCGCAAGATGCTATTGACGGGCTGGAACGCGAAGAAAGCTTGCAAGTCGGCGGTAACAAAAGACTTGCAAGTCGGCGGTAACAAAAGTAGCTGGCAGAGAATGGAGGCTTGTGCAGGACCGGCGCGGGACAGGATGACTGCTTAGGACTTGGGGAAGCCCCAGGTAAGTGAAATTGTTTTTTTTACAGGAATTTACAGTTCCGCTTTAAACATATAAATATATAAAAAGTTTTCTCTTATGTTCTGACTCTTGTATTATCATTTTTTTTAGATTTCATGTTAAATAAAATCATAATCATATAATAATTTATATAACTATGGGAGAAGGAAGGGGGGGGGGGGTGAAGTTAAGGTTAAGCACCACCGGGGGGGTCTTAGGGTTAGGCATCACCAGGGGAAGTCTTAAAGTTAGGCACCACTAGAGGAGGGTTCTGTGTGAGAGTAGGAGGAGGTTAGAGTATAGTAAAATATTGTAAAGTATTAATTATGTTTTACTATATGAATGAAGTAACAAACTATATTTTATCACTTTTACTGATGCTCAGTTTAGTAAACATAAAAATAGAGGTTACATTGGGGAATAGTAGAATATCAATATTATGAACTATATTTTATGGGATATCCTGGCGCCCATTTTACTAAACAATAACTTTAATATAATTTATATTTGGCGCCCTTTTTCACGGGAGCCTTTATTATAACAGGTGTCCCAGAATTTTATAACAAAAAGAAACGCTGTTGCTTTACATATCCCTATATACTTTTTACTGTATATGTCTGGACAGTAAATTCAGTTACACACTGTGGCTGAGTACAGTCAGCTTAGCTTCCTACTTATGCATCTCAGGTGTAACTTGGGCTGACTTATCAAGATTGGTGCAAACAAAACTGGAGCAAAATTTATACTTGTTGCGCAGGGCAACCAGTCAACTTCCAACCAGTCAGGAAACAAAAATTCTTTATTGGTTATCCTGGGCATGTGCTTGATTTTTGCCTCACTTGCCTAGATAAATCACTTTGTCATGTTAAACAAAGTACAGGACAGAAAACAGGATGAGCATTGGCATACTGATCACTGTATACTTATCATTCTGGCAAACAGCCAAACAAAGCCTGCATCTTCCTTATGCTGGGAATACACGATGACATTTTTTCAGTCGATTTACTGTCCGATCTTATTTTCGATCGATTTTCCGATCAATTTTCTTATCTTTTCTTATCAATTTCCATTCACTTCTATGAGAAATCGATCAGAAAAACGATCGAAAATAAGATCGGACATGTCGGAAATTATCTATCAAATCATCTATCTGCTGAAAAAACTTGTGGTGTATTCCCACAATTATAGTTCAGGTACCGTTTAACGATGTATTAGCGTATATTAATTTATGTATGCTGGTTTTAAGGGTTCTGAGCTTTTAACTGAGAAATCCATTATTGCCACCAAGTCACTGGTGTAAAGCTTGTGTCTCTCATGTATTCTCTACATACATGAACTGTATCACCTATCTGTAATTTGAAATATGCACATTTGGTCTGAATGATCATTGCTCTCTGTAAACCATCCCCCTCTATGTCACTGATCAGACCTGATGTGGAGAGAGCAGATCACAAATCTGTGAATCCCAATTTTGAATTATTTACATTATACATTTACTTTGGAATGTCTACATATGTATTCATAGCAATGTGTAACTTGTCATGAGTCATGTATTACAGGAACAGAGTAAACTGGGTACTTCGTTTGCAAGTGGGACAGTGGCTGTGAACGGGGAGCGAAAACAAGTCTTGTTGACTGGAGCACCTACGCAGAGTATGTCATTTACAGCTGCATTTCAATTAGACTAAACATGCGCCTGAGGTGCTGTAATATGAGTAACACGTATTTAAAATTAAAGTATTTTAATCAAATCACTATCATAGAATAGAGCACAGTCACTCCCCCCATACGTCATTTTTCTAAGGGGGAAGTGAAAGTTTTGTTAAGAAGGGGTCTCTTTAATGTTTATGCTTTTAAAAAGTGCCATGTAAGAAGATCAGAATTGTGGATTGGTACAAATTTGCAAACTGTTCATTGTCCGCTGATACTGGGAATTAGAGACCTGCATTGGGTCGGGTACCTGCGGGTCGGGTTTGGGTACCTATTTTGATTCTAATCGGGTTACAGGTCGGGTTGCGGGTAGTGAACTGCAGGTGTGGGTCGGGTCATGGGTAGTGAAAGCAAGCAAGCATGAGAAAATTTAGTCATAATTTAGTCAAAAGGAAAAACAAAAAACAAAAAAAGAGAGATCTTATAAACACTGCTTTGGTTTGTGTATAAAAATAGGGTTCACCCCACGGTGCAGCTAAGTAGTAGATGTTGTTTTAGCTAATGTTTATATTTTATGTCACTTTTATTCCTCACAAGACAGACTGTATTGCAGTGTCTGTAATATTTGATTAAGGCAAACACTACCTTGGAGAGACGATGCCTTTGACTTTATCACTATGCAATTAGAAATTTGTAAGTCTTACAAGAATTTTGGTACAAACTTATGTCTCTTCAGTTGATTGACACTGTATTGACAATTAGTAATATATCCTGCAATCTTGTTAGTTCTATATTTTCTGAAGTTGTTCTTATATAAATGTTAATTGGAATCCTGTACTGAATGTAATTTTCATAATTCTTTGATACATTCTTCAATAAAAAAGAGTTTAAAAAAAAAATAGGTTTCACTAATTTTACTTATCCTGGAATCTTATCCTGGAAAATAATAAGATCCTGACATTATTGAACGAAGGCAGTTGATGATGAGATCATAGATATTAAGCTTAAGGAATATCTTATTCAACCTAATCCAATCATACCGGTCTTCTACATCTGCCCAAAAAATACATAAGAGTCTGTCCCGGCCACCGGGTCGGCCCATTGTGGCCGGGATAGACTCTATATTTTCTCCCATGGCTAGATATTTGGATGTTGTGTTGTGACCTTACGTTGTGTCTGGTAAATCATTTGAGAGATACGACAACATTCATTGATGCTATTAAGAAGTAGCCTGAGATTCCAGAGGGGGCTTTATTGGTCACATTGGACGTTGAGAGCCTCTACACCTTCATCCCTCACGATGGGGGTGTAGAGGCAGTCGAGTCCGTCCTTAGGTGTGCGTCTGATTTTGATAACAAGCAGGTTAAATTTCTATGTGATTTGTTGCAATTGTTGTTGACGTGTAATTATTTCCTGGTTGAGGACCAATTCTACCTACAGCTGAGGGGCACAGCGATGGGCTCGAATGTGACCCCCTCCTACGCTAACATCTTCATGAACACTTATGAAGAGACATTCGTTTATACTAGCGAGATATTTACTAGCAATGCCCTTTGTTGGGTTCGTTTCATTGATGATGTCTTTTGCGTGTGGAGGGGATCACATTCGAGGCCTACAACAATTTGTTGAGAACCTTCATGAGCAATGTCCAGCTATCAGACTCACTATACATAGTGATTGCCGGGAGGTGAGCTTTTTGGATACAATGGTGAGTGTCACAGGGGGTAGGTTGGGCACAGACCTTTATATTAAACCTACGGACACCAATTCAACATTGTGTTTTGATAGCTTCCACCCGGCAGCCACTAAACGTTCCATTCCAGTAAGTCAGTTTCAGAGAATTAATAGGATAGTAGAAAATGAACAACTTAGAGAACAACGATTAGATGAGATACAGGACAGGTTTGCTAAGAGACAGTATCCACAACGATTGCTTAGTAGAGCTAGGACCAATGTGGGAACAAATAGGAGTCAACATGTTCGTCGTAGACCAACTAATTCTAAGAGAGTACTATTTGTGAGTCAATACAGTGTATATAGTGATGCAGTGGCGGGCATTATACGCAGCAATTGGAATATTCTTAAAACTGCTTTTCCACATATTGAAAAGTTTCAGAGCTGTCCACTGATGTCATACAAACGTGCCCCAACTCTACGGGATAAATTGGTGCGGGCAGACATGGGCACCCAGAGGGATGGGGGTGCTCTGTAGGCTCGCCCAAATGGCACCTATCCCTGTTTAAATTGCGTCCATTGCCATAGTGTTATTAAAGGTGACTATGTTTCACATCCCCATTCGGGTGCAAGGTTTGGGATCGGTGGACAGTTTGACTGCAACTCACGTTATGTTGTTTATGCATTAAAGTGTCCGTGTGGTCTTCTCTATATTAGGCAGACCACACAACCCATGAAAGTTAGACTATCAGCACATAAGAGCACAATTAGAAACCATGCCAATGAACTGGCAGTCCCTTCCCATTTTAGTCATGCTAACCATTCTGTAAGCCAGCTGAGGTTCCAAATATTAGAGCAAGTCCAGCCACCTAGACGTGGGGGTGATAGAATTAAAAAATTATTATATAGGGCGGCTATCTGGATACGCAGACTTGATACACTCGAACCTAGAGGCATGAATAGGGAATATGATATGATGCCATTTATCTAGTAATATTTCATTAATTTTGTTATTTTGTTGTTTTCTTATTATTTTATTAATTTTGAGTTGCTGCATATGATGCCCAATAGTACTGAGCTATGTAGTGAGCTTTGGTGTAGTGATTATGTGCTCTCTCTTTTCCTTAGATGGATTTCCACCATATGTTGCTGTAACTGAGTAAGACAGCGCCGTGCGCGCTGGCTGTGGACGCCTGGATGGTTGCCTGGTGACGGTGGGATGGGCGGACTTAGTTCGCCTATCGCGCATGTCATACAACGCTGCCCATAGGCGGAGTTTCTCCCGTCTTACGGAGCACTGTCCCCCATCAGGTCCGCTCTTTTAAGGGGCGGTACTTGATGTAAGTCATCTGGGGACATGCGTCCGTATTGGTCGGCGTTTGTGAGCGGTCGTCTGGGCCCCGCCCCCGTGCGTCGCACGGCTGACTGTCCGTAAGTGCTCTGCTATTGGAGCGTAAGCTTGTGCATATTAAGTAACAGTTCCCCATAAGGTCCGCGCGGCGGACGTAAGGGGATTGGTCGCCCAAATAGCGACTCTGCAAAGCTGATTGGCCAACTTTTGAAATCAAGCTGTATATATATTGTAACATGTTATGTGTTTCTTCAGATGCTGGTAATACTTGATAAAGGAGGTTAGTCCTCCGAAACGTTGTAACTATGCCAGTACCTTGTCATTAAAGTGAAAGAGCAAATTACTGATGGTGCCGGATTTCATCTTTATATATAGAGAAAAATGAGTATATATTTTCAGGAAGATTAAAGTTTGATCAAAGCCCTGTCATATCCCACCGCACCTTCTGTTTAGGGAATGCAGTCATACTTCCATTTACCCAATAACTCCTGCAGTGGATTTGGGGATATGATGGGGCCAGGGATGTCACGAATTCACCTGCGCCCTCTGTGCAATTGCAAAAAATCGAGCACACAAAGCTTGGTTAGGAGTTTCACTTTAACTTTGTAGCCCGTTTTAAAAAGAAAAACAGTGTTTCCTTCTGCCGGGTCTCCGCACTAAGGGGAAATGGTTGTTTGTTTATTCTCCCTTAGAGAGAAGCCAATAAACCCTAAAGCAGAACCACCTCATATCCTTTGGGTCTACTTCAAAGGATATTGAAAAGGAGAGTTCAGGGGCTAGAAACAAAATCACCAGTTGTAAATGTATGCCTGTCCAAAACCACATTCCTCCGCATTGCCTGGCAAGGGGGATGAAATTCACTGTTCATTAATTCAACTCTGGTAGATATAATTCCACATGATTTTGGAACTGCTTAGGCCCGGTCATTCACAATTCACAGTGCGTAATGCGACAAGCTCAGTACACCTTCTGAGAGTTTAATCGATCGGATAGCTGGTTCCCAGCCTGAGATACCAATTCCCTAGACAGAGAAGGTGGTAAAACAAGCATGGATAAAAGAGTCTAAAATGTTTTTTTTTTTTTATATCATGTCGGACATACACAGAGTTATGGCATAATTGGATAAAATGCCAAACTCTCTCCCTAAGGCAAGCGGCCAGATTGCTAGGGGTAGGGGAATCATCTCTTGTTACCATCTCCACCCTCCAGCGGAGAAAGAGTTAAAACTGCTGGACACATGCTGTCAGAGAGACCAGAGCCTATCCATATACCATCCAGGATCTGAGCCTGGCCTGGCACTTAGCCCACAGGGGTAGTTATCTGACCATAGAAAAGCTTCTTATCAACCTCTTCCCGACTGCCTAACACCCATAGATGTCAGGAAGGTTCTCCCAGGACCTCCTAACACCGATCAGTGTCAAGTCCTGGGGTGGGGGGGGGGGGGGGAAGGGATTAGCAGGGATCTGTAATGATCGCTGCTGCAGCAGCTATTGCTGGAAGTAGTGCTGCAGCTCAGGCAGTTCTGATGTATTTCCATGCAAGTTGCATAGCTTTGTCTGTCTTTCCCTGCTGTCAGCTTGTGACTGATTATCATTCACCTGTGTGGGAATCTGCATGTCTGCTCCCATTGGATGACCTCAGTATAAAGATCTGCTTCCTGCAGGGTTTCCTTGGGTTTTCATAGCTTCAGCTTAAGCCTGCCTTGCTGTCGCTTTAGCCCCCGATCGTGTTTCTTGTTCTAAAGATACTTTGCTGGTTTTGCATCATATATTGGTTCATTGCCAATATATATGCATACCAGCACGTTTATTATTTTCCTTGTATTTGTGTTACGTTGATATATCAGTGTTGCTGATATATACGTACACGAACTGTTTATTTCCTGTGTTCAGTTAGTCAGTTTTCCAGCACGTTTTGGTAGTTTGCGCGTACCGTGAACACCCGTGCTGAGCTAGTTATCCTGTTCTGTCACTGTTTGTGGATTGCGTTCATCTCTGCGAAGAGATAACGAATCCTTCTGAATCCTGTCCTGTTACCGTTTGTGGATTGCGTTCATCTCTGCGAAGAGATAGCGAATCCTTCTGAGCCCTGTTCCCTGTTTTGCTCCAGTGTTAGTCAGCGTTCCTGCTTATGTCATATATCGGTTCATTGCCGATATATACATATGTTAGTCAGACGTTACAAATAGTTTCATTGATAGCTGTAATTGTGGTGCGCTAGGAAAGCATACTTATTGTATATTTATCTGTGTTACGTTCATCTATCTTAATCCTGCTATTTTCTGACTGTCCTGTCCTGTCTTTGTGAGGCACGCCATCGCCGCAGCGCATTGGCTGCCTCATTCCAGTCTGTCTGGTTTTGGACGCTTGCTGTCGCTAAGTAGCCGCTAGCTAGCAAGCGTTCATTCTGTCTACCTGTCCTCAATCTCCTATTGGAGTCAGTCCTCCCCTCCACTATACTAGGGATAGCCTGTTTCCTGGTGCTAGTGTGTGTACCTCCTCCACGCCAGCTCATGCGTTGCATGCTGACTGTGGAGAATACACCACCAAGCCTTACATTATGAAAACCCCATTACCAATCCCCATTGTGGGGGGGATTCCCAGAAAGTATGACACTGTTAATTATGGTTCCTGTTCCTTTAAGAAATTTGAAGAACTTAGCTCTGAAACAGAAAATGAGTTTTTCTCTGAATGTGCCAGGTTCCTGACCAATCCTGATCTCCAAGCGACTCCTGTTTCAACCTGGGCACTCCAACTAAGTTATATTTTGTTTAAAGGGGAATTATTCCAGTGGGCATTTGATGTTCTCAATCATTCCGATTTGAAAGATAGACCGCTGGAATTTCTAGCGTTTGTGATCCATAACTGGTTGCGCATAGATCCATTGCCTTTTCCTCTTAATGAACTCCTGGCAGCAGGCCAATCAGCTGCTCCTTCAATTGCTTGCAAGAATGAGCAGCAAGCAGAAAGTGTTACTGATAATTTTCCTGCAGCTTTGAATAAATCACCAAAACCCGCAAGGTCAAAGGCAAAACGCAAACGTTCTAAGAAACGTGTCCAATCTGCAGAATCGTTATCCTTAGCGACTGAGACCTATAATGAGATTTTGCCATTAACAGATAATGAAATGCAATTGTCTTTCAGGGGAGTTAAATGGACTTATGAAACTACTAATGAACTTTCCTCCCTGGCTAGGGAAAATAAAGATTTTTGTTTAAAAGAATTATCTGAGTATGATTATGATGAGATATTACAGAGTATTGAACAAATCAACTTATTTGTGAACCAAGGGAAGTTTGCATACACTACAGTTCAACACTTGCTACA